>NC_137666.1:5750827-5843327 GCF_963422515.1 Blennius ocellaris
TGTGTCCTTATTAGGACTCACAATATGAATCAGAACAGAGAACACTTCAGTCATCACTTTTTATGCAACACTGAACAATGCGTGATTAAGGCATTACTCTCAACAAGCAGCAGACACCCAGAGAAATAACGATACTGACTGTACTTACTTTTTTTCAGTCTTCACTCCATATTTGTCATCAGCGAACTGCCACATGATTTCACAGCATTTGGCCATGATTCACAATGCTCATTGTGAAGCGTGACACACTCTGCTGATCACGTCAGCTCAAAGTGGCTTTGACATTATAATCAAAAAGGTATGAATCTGTCTTTTATGCAAAGCATTGGCTGTAAATAAAATATAATGGTGCTGATAACACAACTAAAAATTCACCATGCAGATCAAAGCTAATAATAATAATAATAATATGTTAAAATGATTGGATAAACCTGATGTAACCATGACTGACCTCAATGACCACATTGAAAGTTGTTGGACACAGAGTTTCAGGAGCACCAACAAATAAAAATCTTACATCATTTGCATATAAAAACCTTGGTAACACATCTGAAGAGTTGAAATACATCAGATACAGTGCTTCCCATTGTCAGTCGACTAGCCAACCTCAATCTAGTCAACAGCATGAATTGATGATGTAACGTGACTAAGAGGTAAAACCTATCCAAAGACACATGACAAAGACCATTTGATCTGATTGAATTTGCTTTGACATGTTTCCTACCTGGACAAATGAGAGTACACAAAGACATATTTTCATCCAAAGCATCTGACTTTAGAGTAAAACCTGTCCTGTTGTTGTTTGTATGTTTCCCAGGAACACAACCCAGGGCTCCATTGAACACATTGGCCTTCGGACCTTCTACATAGTTGTCCTTGTTATAACACTCTGTTCAAATAAGCTCAAATTCCTCTCTTTTTTCTTCTTTTAAATCCCTGATTCATGATTAAAAAAAAAAAAAAAAAAAGTAAGTTAGATTGTGTTTAGGTTTAAGGATTGTCTAGAGGTCAGGAACACCGAGAAGCTGCAGTCTGAATAATAAATTTTTACTGCCTGCGTCTGATCGCTATGGGAGCACTTTGATCTAATCCTGTTGTGCTTTGGGAAGATAACACTGAAAAGCACTTATATTTAAATCATCACAAGTCTAATATTCATTATATTCAATAATTATTCCCAGTGCCTTGTAAACACACTTATATACCATGGGATAGGAGTGCAGAAAAATAAAACCTGTCAAGCACTATATGTCTCAAAGTCCCTTTAGGGTTCAAATGTCAGGAAGTTTGCCTTGGCTATTTCATCAGGAACTGTTAGTAACTGGTAAATATTCACACCACTTTGAAGTTCCAATAGTTCAATTCAACACTCCTTCCCTGATGCACACCTTTGGCGAGAACATGTGCTGAACCCAGAGAAAATTCTGCAAACCAGCACCAAGAGAGATTTGCTTCTGGAATCTTGGAAGCTGGGTGTTGGCCGTGATGCCAAGTTTCCATTCTTGGGTGTAGAAAGAGTCATTCTTTCAATGAAGCAGCAGACAGAACAGGTGATGTTCAGGTTTCCTGATCCATTTACCATTTAGATGCCTACATTTCACACTGTGGAGTAATGCTTAACACTTTCATCTCATACCAAGAGGGTCTTTCAATTCTGGGCCAGACGTATATGTTTTGAAGTTCTCCATCCTTTGCTTGGATTTGCTCTGTTTAGCCTGGATTCCAGCAATACGCAAAAACGCATGCATTTGAGGTTGTGTGTCTTAAGGGTTATGGCAGCTTTAAAATCCTTTTGAGTGATGATTGGTGGGCCTTGCACTTTCCCAGTGGACTGCTCTCAGCAGCCAAACTTTCGTAGAGTGAGTATAGCACATGCAAAACACTGACTTATCATCATCAATGAGTTCGATGTCATGTGTTGGAGTCATCTGGTCCAGGAGTCTTAAAGTCCTGGCTCCTGCTCAATTCCTGTCCACACCAAAGAAATGGCCTGAACAACACAATCCAATGCACTGTCATGTCTGGCCAGAAGAAAGTATAGTTGATATGTTCATTCATAGCAATTAATCTATTGGATATTCAAGAATGCTGAAAAATATTCGCAATAGTCGTTTGCAGTTTTGTATGATTTGAACATTTTTGGAAAAAAAACCCTATATAAACATGTTTTTTCCTGGACTTGTCGATCACTGAAGAAACTGTTCAATATGCTGACAAGGCCCTCAAAACAACTTGAATCCCAGTGTCTTTGCAATACAGACAGGTTTTTGGATATATGGCACAAACAAAAAAGATTTTTAAGGCCTGATCTGTTTAAAGTTTACACGTATAAAAATGGACACAAAGTTCATGTTGCACACCCCCAGGTGGAAAGCTGATCTCCAAACATGGGTTGCATCTGACAGATGTGCAAAATAGCGTTCACACAATTGATTTCCAGAATATAGGATATGGAGTTTATGTTAACACTAACACACAATGTGATTTACATTTACATTTAAATGTAACTTTTTTACACATGCATCTAACTCCATAGTATCACATTTCACTTTGTGTTTGTGATTGCGCAGTGCTCCATACAATAAATCCATCCATGTTTAATGCAAGTGAACATGCAAGTGAACATGCGTTATCAATCCTTTTCCCAGCTGATTGTTCTTATAAAAACTGGTATTAAAGCAGAAACCACAATTTAAATAATGCTGCTTCTGCATGATGGAACTCATGTTATCTTCAGTTGAACATGTGTAAACTGAAAACACCTAAATTTGCAGTCTGAAGTGGACCAACATCAGATTCTTGCCATAATGAACATGAATCAAGCCTTCATCGTAACGTATATCCATGACTTGCCCTCACTCAGTAGTATATGTGGGATTTTGACCTGCTGTTAAGTAGATTTCCTTCTTTTTACTTTTTTGGCTATTCTCACCACTCTCCTTTCTCTTTTGATCCTCACTTCTTCTCTGTCAGTGCTGCCAGGTGTGAAAGTTGGACTGCCTATGCCCATCAGAACACCATCACTGAAGCAAGTGAGAAAAAGATGGGTGAAGAAAGAGGGCAGGGTGGACAGAGATTGTGCACTAATGTCATATAATCCTGAGAAAACCTTTTAGGACTCCTGGAGAATTATTAGCCTCCAACTCACGTGTGAGGGGAAAAAAAAAAAATAAGGCCATAAAAATTGATGGCAGTGTTCAGTAATTGAAGATTATTACAATGTCACCTTATGTTCACCATTGTGCTGTATCAGCTCTTTTTTTTAATGACCTGAAGCATATGAGTTTTGAAAGCATGAAAAATAAATAAAACATGTTTTCTATTTTTGCTGACCCAAGACATAAGTTGCTAACTACTTCTCTTTTTTTCATTATGTTTTGAGTGTGTGTAGCATGCCAGTTCTCTCCATGACTCCAGCCCCAAAAAAGACATGGTTTAGGTAGTAGGATATGTTACTCAGTATCACATCTGCATTAATGCATCTGTACACCATCACAGTTATTGGATATTGAAACATACTATAAAGGCTTCTCTCCTCTTTAGCCTTGACTGGCTTTATAGATACTAGTTGAAAAAAGTAAACTGACCTGTGAAGGCAGCACTAAAATATGTTAATTCACAGGAGTTTTCAGAGAGTTTTCTGAGTCTGTGTATTGATTTCCACTTTGTCAAACTGCTTTTAATGCAGTGCTAACAGAGGCTCAAAAGTCAGAACGATGGTTGACTAACCGTCTCATGACCGTGCAACATATACTAAATATATTAATCTATTCCTATGTTCTGATTAGACAATAAGTACTGAGATTTCCAGAAAAATATGCAACGCTCATAAAATCATCTGTATATACAATTGCCTATACCAAAGTTGTGCCAAGCAAACATTTTATTACAGCTTCGCTGTTAATCATGTGAAACTGTGTCCACAAGTAGAATCATGAATGAATTAATGCAGATTTTCTTTCAAATATGTGAAACAAATCAAAATCAAACACGAACAGAAATAAATTATAACATGCTCAGAAAAGAATAGAAGGAAGGATACGTTTAATAAACCCAGGCAGCCTGTTTGCAACCTGAAACTTTTTTTTAAATTCATTTTTTAATCAAATAATCATGGACTTAAATAACCACGAAAACAAAACAAAAACAGAGAAAAAAAATCCAATAAAGAAGTAAATAAAGTGACGGTAAGAGCAACTAGTGTATGTTAGACTTCTATTCTTTTTTTAAATTTAGTTCCCCTTTAATTTATAACCCTCATTTTAAAAAAAATGTTTCAAGATGTTTCCTTGGAATAAATTATTAGATGGATTGTTCATGATTTTTGCTGTAAAAATACATTTTACTGTTAAGTTTTTTAATTATTCTTACAAATTAAAGTCTTATGTCTTTTCACTTCATTTTCACTCCCTCCATTCTACGCAAACGTGCATGGACGTATATGTAATGAGACATCTCTGCAGCCCGTACTGTGAACACATGCCCCAGTCTGAACTGGGTCTGAAATTGATTCATGAGCGTGTCACCAACCTCATCTATGTTCTCTTCCTCTCCATCACTCGCAGCTGTCACCAGAGGAATATTTTGTTTGTTAACCCACGTACACACGATTAATGTGTTTGATAATTAGGTGGCTGATAGACGGTCACATCATTAGTGCGCTCTGTGTGTTTGTTTCTGCTTACTGTATGCATGTGTTAATATGCCACTTAATAACAGGTACAGTGATGTGTCCATTCATCACCCCTATCATTATGAAACACTCACTCTGCACTGTGGGTGTATGTGACTTATCCATCAAATAAATTATGCTTTCAGGCAGGGTGGATGCACTTTTAAGAGCTTCAGATTCCACAAGAAAAAACAATACATGCACATTTACCGCAATTATTAACATTAGGATTGAATATAATTTAGTACAGTTTTTGAACTACAATGTGTGCCAACGCACCAAGCAAACACATTTAAGTCCTTGCTTCACATTACTTAAGATCTGGCAAAGCTCGGGTTGGACATCCCATTCAATAACATCACCAAGGTCCGAACTGTCCTCGTCCTGACGGCAATTACCAAAAAGATGCAACCAATCATCCTCGATTTTTTTCAGGATTAATAGCCGAGTGAAAGACTGTTAAAGTGTCCAAAGATGATGGAATGATTGGTAAACAGCCAAGGACTATCCAAGGTGTGCTTTTTCACCGAAGGTGACAACTATGAGGAGTTTTCTACCATGCCAAAGACACCATAACTGCTGTTACAAGAAGCTCCACTTTCTGCCATGCAAACAGATGGATGAATTGACAATACTATGTACTCGTACTCGTGGCTTCAAGCGAGTAAAGTAAGAATTTTTGGTATTGGCAGAGACAGTATTGAGCATATTAAAACTATTGCTGTTCATATATAGGAGGTTGACTGTAACTAGAAGCTGTTTATTTGATTAAATATATCATAGATTTGTTGCGTGATAGTGTACACTAAATTACTAATAAAAATGAGCAGCAGACTGAAGTTGAGCGTTGCTTCATCTGCAGTCATCAGAAAGACTGAATGATCAGTGGTGTTCATCTGTGACTCTTTAAGACCACCGTGAACGATCACCACTTCCTACCTACATTCTGTGTATGGTTACAGTGAATCACTCTCAATCTGAATAAATCAACAGTGAATGGAAAATTTATGAGAATAAATAGTAACAGTAATAATAAACCAGTTCCTCCACTCAAAATGAGGCAAGGATTCACGCAGTGTGTGCCCTGAAAAAAAAAAAACGTAGATGAGTAGGATGAACTGCATAAGGATTAAACATTGGAGGCATCAATGGGAATTGGTTATAATTCAATATGAGTTTTCCACCCACACTGCAGTCCACACCTAAGGAGTGTCCTTTTGGCTGCATGTGTGGTATGTGTATTTTGAAAGCAGCAACCACATCCTTGATTGAAATGAACCATCTTCAAGCTCAGTTTTATACAGAAGAGGGTCAAAGGGCATTGCCACTTCATCAGAGAGACGGAAATTCATACTCACGGGCAATTTAGAGTGAGCACTTATCCAAGAAGCATGTGTTTGGACTGTGAGAAGATGAAGGAATACACATGATGATGGAAAAAACACAACTGCAAATCCCCCCCCCCAAAAAAAGCCCGTACAATTCTGGTAATAAGGCTGCATTTATTTGTAGAATAAATAGCAGTTATAAGAATGTAAAAATGGAATAGATTTGTTGTTAGCGCAGGTAAAACAGCAATTTTTTACAGGACTGAAGGACAAAAAAAAAAAAGTAACCTCCAGGAAAGTGTTACAGTCAGAGTGGTAGAAATGTGTCTAACAAACCGCTCAAGACACAGATAAGCACTGACATTCCAGTGTATGTCCCAGTACACACCTCTTTTCCTCATTCCTTGCTGCCCGTTGGCTCTCTCTATCCCTCAACTGTGTTATCTGCTAACCAGATAATTTGCAGTCTACAGATGGCCCACACTGCTGTTGGCACGCGTGTGGTTGTGTGTGTATCAAGGTTATTACTATTGCTCTCAATGAAATTGCAAGTCATTGCATACTGCATGTGCAACTGTGGAATGAAATGGAAAATAAATAAATAAATAATTTGACATTTTCTGATAATGCTAAAATTACATAAATCATGAACATTCAAACTTTGTAGTTAATTTGCCAGTGAGGGGGATCTGCCAGTAGGCTGAGACACCCCAACCAGGTCCAGCTCAATTTAACCAGCTCCTGTGGGGTTTTTATAAGTCACACTTTAACATGTTCCTATCTATCAGCCACCTCTTCCTTGGTGGTGGAAAAAACCCCAACACATTTGGTCATAAATATACCGCTAGGAATTGTGCAATTGTGGCTGTGTATATTTTCACTCAGTTTTGTGTTTATCGTCTTGTCTACTGGATTGGGATGGATGTGAAAGACTGATGTGAAAGATTTTTTTAACGTATTTGCCCATTATCAGCACAAAACGGCAAAGTCATATAACACAGGTAAAAAAAAAAGACAAATGATAATTCACAAGCCAGCACAGAGTTCATTGAAGTATTGATATTAGTGGCAGTAATAGTGTGTTTTGTTACGGTACGCCATCATCACCAAGTTCGCAATGAATAGCAACATGTAGCAGTGTACAGTAATCCATTATCCTCAAGATGGACGTTTCACATTTCAAGAGCTTTTTGCCAGGAATTGTCAGAGAAACACAGCCTGTGTTTATGCAAATGAGCTTTGACTGCATGTCTGTTGTGAGAAAGTCTGTTCGCACCACAAGAAAGACTGTAATGTTTCAATTTGGTTGACATATTCGGTATACATATTATACCTTTACTGTCCCAAGCAGACTCAACAACCTGTTGATTCTTTAAAATTATCCAGTTTGTAAATTATTTTGTATTCCACCTATCTACAAGCA
Source organism: Blennius ocellaris (assembly GCF_963422515.1). Lineage (NCBI taxonomy): Eukaryota > Metazoa > Chordata > Actinopteri > Blenniiformes > Blenniidae > Blennius > Blennius ocellaris. The sequence continues at coordinate 5,758,251 of NC_137666.1, forward strand.
CATAATGAAAGAAAGAAAAAAAAAAAAAAAAGCCTCTTTGTTCCCCATTGCTTGTTATTACCGTATATTCAAATGAAAGTGAAAATGAGTGCCATTTATTGGGTTTTCATTTCAGGCCTCGAGGAAATGAACAGGGAGAATTTCAAAGGGTGAGCAGGCAGTCGATAGCTCTTTACGTACAAGACAATACTTAACACAGGTGCTGTGTGAAAAAGCCCCCAAAAATCCAATTTTATTCACACTGTGTGCTCACCAACCCCCCCCCCCCCCCCCCGTCTCTCTCTCTCTCTCACTCTCACACACCGAGAAACACTTCCAGATATGATACACCTCCAGACAGCAATTACCATGCAGCAGATGTTGGCTTGAGAGGAACAACAGCTGATGCACACATGCATGTTCATAGATCCGCACACAATGAAAGAAGAAAGCCAAATCGAGATTGTACACATCAGTTTTTTCTTGCTTATTCTACCCAACTTGCTCTGGGCAGCTGAGACATGGCTTTTGTAGCCACTCTGTCCCCTCTCGAAGTCCCCCGCCTGCACCCAACAGGCTGTAATCAGCCTATGTGCCAAAGCACTGCTTTAAAATGTAGGGTTTTTTTTATTTTATTTTTTTCATGCCACAGGCATAACACTTTCATCCTCCATCACACCGGGTCCCGTCCGACGAGAGTGACACTTTATAGGGACAAAATCTCATTATGTAGCACTGCAGGGAGTTGGCATCACCTGCCTTCGTCACTGTAAAGATGAAAGCTCGTCACATTTCGATGATGAGGATATCATCATGTAATTGCATAGTAATGATTTGTAATGTGGCGGTATGACACGGAGCAGTCACATTCCTCTGATGTGTTTTAGCAGACTATGGTGGCACGCCATCCAATTTGTGATTGCTTTTGATATTTTCTGGCAGGAAAGCGTGTAATTTCGGAAAGATCAAAAGTAACTGTTCAAAGTAAGCAGAAGTCTCAATATCTCATACTCAAAGCCACACAATCTTAGGTTCCTCATCAAACACGTTTATTAGGATTAATTATATCTCCAGACACACCTTGTTCTACTCCTTTACAGTTATATGTGGATGTACAAAATAAAATATATTGGACCAAGTAAAGATTTTTGAAAGAATTGGTCATCAATGTTAGGCCAAAAAATTTAAATAAAGAAAACAACCTTCAAGGGAGTTATCTGGTAGTTGCACTAATTATGACAGTGGAATTGCATGAAGGATGTTGATTAGGTTAAATTATTAGATGAAATAAAACAAACATTGTAATAGTAATAAAACCTACCAGGTAAACAATACATCAAACTTGTATAGCCTGAATACAAAAAAAAACAAACAAAAAAACAAGAAAAATACGTCTTGAGAAAGTGTACTCTTTCTAATACTGCCAGATTTGTTTGTGTTATTTGGTTTCCAAGTTGTCACAACGGATTCCTGTTCTGTCAAAAACCTTAGAAGCGAATGCAGATGGCTGTTGTTTTCATACACATCAGCTATCTCTGTCCCTCTGTCATTTAAAATGCTCATAATTAAACACGTGTTTGATTTTAATGAGGCAAAATCCACACTTCAATCCTGGTGTTACATTCCTTCAATAAGAAGTGTCTCATGGAAGTGATGATGTACAAGGGAAATAAATGTTCATGACTGCTTGTGTGAAAATAATGGAGTACTGTTAATGTTAAATGGAAAATTTTCATAATTAGCAGTGTAACTATCATTTCGTGAAATTTCCATTGAGTGATTGCAAGCACCGCAGCGACACGGTCATGATTGCCTCCAGAATTGTCGTCACTGCATTGAAGAGGGTGACGCAGTTTAATTGCAGCCTTTGGCGAGACAATTGCAGGAGTGTTGTGTGCAACCAGGTGATTCCTGCTATTTTCTTCTGGCCCCCCTTTAATACACACAAACATTGATAATTACTACACAGATCACTTGTAGTTCTTGACAGTGTTGTCATGGCGACGTGAATGAAAAGAGCAGCTGATGGCTAACTGTACTGGAGGACAAAGTTCGTGGGATGGAACCGGTCAGGTTCCTGCTGGAAATACAATGATGAAGCCATCGGACTCAATGAGAGCAGGTCATCCTCAAAGTGCAAGAATGGGAAGGAGACAACAGGGCAGAAAATAATCATATCAATAGAAGTAGCAATAATAAAAATATCCACAAAGATAAAACTGTTGGAAAACAATAGTGATATAAACCATACAGCAGCCTAAACGGTCATGTTTACATAGCCAAAGAGTTATGTTTGAATAGCCAAAATACAATAAGAGAAACGATGAGTAAAATTCCCAGTTTCATTGATATACAGAAGCATTATGTGTGGAGTGAGTGTATGGGTGACCTGTGGTCATTGGAGGCAGAGGTTCACCTGCCATCGTGGAAACAATAAAACATATAATTAAAAAATACATTAAATACCTATATTGAAGGGTTTCAACCATGGCCTCATTTTCCATTTAATTTGGGGCAGTGATTGGCACTCTCACCTCACAGTTAGAAGGTCATGGGTTCAAATACCAGTCGGGCCTTTCTGTGTGGAGGTTATGTGTTCTCCCCGTGTGTATGTGGTTTTCTTCTGGGTCCTGTATTTTCCTCCCACGGTCCAAACACACATGCATGTGAGGTTCATTAGTGACCCCCAAAGGACAGGATGGAGCAGTATAGAGGATGGATGTGAAAAGATGGCTGGAGAATGGTGAATAATCAACTCTGCTGGGATATTTGTAAATCAGATTCTGATGGAATCACTACCCAGCAATCAGGCCTGGACTCGACTCGCGCATCTCATCAGATTCAAGGTATTGAAGAATCACATGACAACCATGCACCCGACCCAAGAGGGAAGATGCAGAGAAGATCTCTCCCAGGTGGGAGGCACCTGTCAGAGGCAGAAAATAGAAAAGACCCAAAGCATGGTGGCAGCAGTGTGTTTTAGGGAAGTGTCTCATCAGCAGGCACTGGAACGTTTGTGAAGGTAGAATTTAAAATGAACACGGAACAATATTGATACATTTTTGATGACAAACTGTATGAAACCTGCAACTTGAGAGAGGTTTTTTCCTTCTTTTTTTTTAAGCTATACAATGATCGAACACTGTCTTTCGGCTGCTTCCTTCATGCCACACCAGACTATCTGCGTCCATTTCATCAATTCCCCTGTCTTCTTTACATTCATGAATCTGAGTGTACATCAAAAGATGTAAATGGTCAAATCTCCTTGAGTCAAAGCGCTTATCTCACTTCAAAAGCTGGGTTTTAAAGGCACTGTTTAAACTCAAGATGATCTGTTGGAGAAGGAGCAGAAAAGATTGAGAGCTCCACACTTAGATTGTAGCCAAAGGTGCAACTACTGAATTCTACATGAAATATTTCTGATTAATTGACATCGAAAGGAGAAGGAGAAGGCATGCTTTGATAATGACCCCCTTGGGGAAATTATAGTTAATCCTTACTGCACAGTGGAGAAACTGCCAGGGTGCACTCCCTACATGGGAACTGCGGGTCAACAACCTTGCTGAGGGAGCCACAGCTGGAAGTCCTCAGCAGTGGGATTCTAACCTGTGAACCACAGAAAACAAGCTCACGTTGTGAACCTCTCGGCTACCAGTGCCCCACTGGGTTGTAGAAATCTTTTTTTAATTGATGATCTTGCTCTTCATTAATTAGAACAACTTTTCCATGTAGTGGATAAGAAGGTCTTACACTAATAAGATCATTCATTGTTCCTCTGTTCATCAAAATAACAAAAAAAAACTAGAGCTTTCTCTCTTGCCGTTTCTCTGTCTGTCTCTTTCTCCCTTATAAGTCCATGGATCTCCCCGTGGGTACAGGAGGAGGCTTGATGAAACTTCACCAGGCAGAGAGACCAGTAATTGTTTATCGACCTCTATCAATAGGCGCAAAGCTCATCTGTGAACAACAACTTATTCCAATAAAGCCAAACAGAGAAACAGAGAGAGCAGCAGCAACCAGGGTGTTGATGACTCCATTAGTAAACACCTGCCCCCCCCCCCCCCCCCCCCACACACACACACACACACACACATACACACACACACACACACACACACACACACAGTACGTAAGCAGACGTCTCATTAGTACACTTTCATATAAATTAATAAAAGCATGCAGACAAAGATTTGGAAGTGTCGGAAAAGAGAATAAAAGAAGGATTGTTCCAGCTCATGGAGTCTGTGCAATAAATATTAAAGCCTCCTTCTGTGTTTCTTTCTCTTCTGATTTAATTTTGATGGCGAGCACCTCCAAAGCACGCACCCTGCTGAAGAGGTCTTGAGCTTAAAGCTGAACTCTCCCCGGCTCAAGTTGCTTCTGATCTGTACTAGAGTCTCAACCATGACCGACGAGATGAGTTGATTATTTTTTTTAATCTCCTACATCCATACAAGGTGTTTTGATTCTCTTTTCTATTTGTTTCATGTTGTGTTACATGTAGTTTGGACATGCTATGAAAAGGCAATTATTAGAAATGGTATTTATAGTTCATTGAAGAGGGCCCGGATCCTGAGGAGCCGTTCCTTACAAGGAGCCGTTAATAGGGCTGGCTTGTTGTTATATTCATTTTAACCAGAGTTAACTCATTTTTAATTGAGGAAAAAATCACTAGTAGCAGTTATTAGCTACAATATGAATCAGAGTACTTCAAACTCACCCATCAAACCAATATATACTCTTATCGGTGGGGATGATTCTGAAATACTGATCATAATTTCATTAGGATGGTGTTTTCATTGTAAACATTCCATAAGGTGGTGCCATGTTCGATCACTATTTTGAATGTTTTCTCACACTGTGTGGCACTACAAAAACTATGCAAGCTACAGATACCTTCCAGAAAAAATAACTTAATAGTCAAATCCTCCACACAAGAACATTTTTGCAGTCCAGAAAAAAAAAAAAATCATTTTGCAAATTAGAATTCAGGAATACGAGTGATGTAACTTTTTCTGGCTTGAGGCGACTTTGTCTCTCTGATAATATATGTTCTATCTTTGAGAATATTCTTTCGGATGGAACTGATGTTGCCACTAAACAGAGCTTCTTAACCATGACTTTGGTATGGCTGAGTGAGGTACACAAGGGCCTCGGCTAATCCATTACATAAGAAGATGCTCCTCCAGATAACCCTGTATCTCCACGACAGCATCTGCTGAGGGGTTTCTGGTTGTCACTGCTCCAGCTACCTGCTCACACGGGTGGGAGATAAAACAACTTTATAATGAGATTGTGATAAATAGCTCCAAAACAACTTGACACTGGTGCGGCACTGCCTTCTCCTTCGACAGGGACTCACTGCTGAGCGAGTTCACTGCTGCAGTTGTTATTCTCTGAAAGGCCTCATCTGCAGCACCACCGTTAGTGAAAGCCATTTTCTTAATACGGGGATCAAATGCGGCAGCATCTGCAAGGGTGTGGTTCTATTCCATTCTGCAGAATTGAACTGATATACTTGAAAGCAAACAGTTGGGCATGTCTTTTGCTTCTCTGAAAATTAGTCGTGACTCTCTCTGTAGCCCCCTGACCAGCAGGATTATTATTATTCTATTCTATTGTATTTTATAACATTCCTAGGTACCAGAATGCTGCAAGAAAACAATTTCCCTTCGGGGATGAATAAAGTTATCTATCTATCTATCTATCTATCTATTACTTTGGAGGAAGTCATGTAGCTGGTGAGAAAAGAAATAATATTAGAATGATACAATTACACTTATACTAACTAAACTTTTTTACACAATTATCTTATGATGCCAAGTCTTAATGAATTAGTTTAAAGGAACTTTCATGCATACTATACTATATATCTGCACTTCTCAATTGGCTTACAGATGGGGCACATCTGAAAATCGGTTCTGAAAATTTTAGCCGATGACAAAGCTCAGTAATATGTGATAGGTGGAATTTCATCTGGTGACACAGTCCTGTTTGGGCCATAGTACGTCCACTTTTATTTCAAGTTAGTAACAATCCTTTTAGCGAGTTCATTTTTGCCTGTCTCAATGGGGTCAAGGCAGGTGTGGCAAAACTGTAGAGTGGCAGGCATGCTTTTTAGTTTTTTCGAGAAAAGGAAGGTGCTTGGCCAGATAATGATGTGGGTCCAGTGGTGTCTGAGGGAGTGTCAGGTGACGCTGGTGCTGAAGAGAGAATAATGGAGGCATGGTGTCTTTCACAACCTGATGTGGTGGCAGAACTAGCGCAATCAGCGGAAGAGGGACTGACCGAGACGCTGCCGTCATTAGTGCCAGAGTCAGTTCGTCCTTTTCTGACATCTGACACTATTACTGTCAGGTGCTGAGCTTTCATAATGGCGGTTTAAGTTGTTTGTTGATCCAGACTTGAAAGAGATGTTTTTCCTGACAAATGCAGCACTGTGCTCTAAGTTGCTGCTATGTTTCATTTGACTCTGGCTCATTTCATGTTTTGTTTTTTCTTTTCCTTTTTTCCTTCTAATAATCCCTTCCTCCGTGATAAAGTGGTTAGTGTGGCTCCGTTCCAGACTCCAGTCACTCCTCCATATCCAAGTCAGCAGCACATATATAGCTGTGTTTACGTGACTGGAGCATGCTGTCGACGACTTCTACTTCGAGATGTCATTAGTCGTTCACCGTGAAGGCGACAGGGACAACTCGCACTCATCGGGCACACAGGTGACGCATGAAGAAAGTGTGGGCGATTTGCACATATGAATGGCTCGCAACTGTAAACCGGTTCTCATAGTTCATGTTAAAAAAAAAAAAAAAAAACATTCAAATGACTCATTTCAAAATGTCACATCTCTATGAATTAGATGCTGTTCAAACGCAGCCTGCATTGTATATGTGCTGTACCGGTAAAATCAGTAAGTAAGCTGCTATGGTGATACTGACGTCATAATAACTGCAGCAAAAGAGAAAAATGAGGATTTGCAACATGCAGAAATGACAGATGCTTTGGTCTTGCACTGTGGATTATTGTTGATGAAATAATTAATCTACACTGTATTCAGTGAGATAATTTGATGTGTTGCAACTTCTTGTGTTTCCTCATCATTCCACCAAACGCAGTAGTTAATGTGAAGATAGCTGATGGTTGTGAGGATTTTGTTGATTGGGTCTTACACTGACAAGTAGAGCATGAATTCAGTAATATAATAAATCTTTCCTCCTTCAGAAAGAAAAATAACAGTTTCTTGGCCAAGGACACTTTAACACAGGGACAGTTGGAGATGGACGTTGAAATGACCAGTGTAACCACATGGCACAATTAAAAGCCTTCTCTTACTTTTTGTGTTTCAAGCTGTTTCTTTGCAGTGTGTCGAGCACAAACCAATTTTGTGATGTTGATGGAAGTGCTTTGCACTCGGGGAGTGTAGTGGAAAACTGCACTCAGCTAACCACACCGTCACTATCGGAGAACCGATTCAAAAACAGATCAAAGGAAACAAAATACCATCTTGGGCAGCAAATAGTTTTACATTGTTACCCACAACCCTCAACTGCTCATGTTTGAAGTTTTCCTTATTGTATTGAATTTCTTATTTCTGTCAAACCCACATAACAATCTGCTGTTATACATAAACTTTCACCAGAACATTTATATCCATCAACAGTAAAAAAAGAAACGTCCATAGCAAATTATTCTTACCGAAGGAACTTTGGTGCTTTGGAATGTAATTCCTGCCAGAATTATCTTCAAACTTGTTAAAAACACATAAGTTGTGCTTTTGATTCGTATAACTGTCTAACACATTTAAATTCACTGACCTTGACTTTTTTAAGCACTGCCCAAGAGTCTTCCAAAAGTGAAACGGCAACATTCCAGAGCAAGTAAAAAGTGTGATGGTAAAAATAAACCGTGAATGTTTAGGACACATAGAAGATACAGCTACAGTCACAAATAAATACTTGGAATAGAGGTAAAAGCTGGTAGCAGCCTCACAGTGACGGTTTCAATAGGTTGCCTGGCCCTCGAAAATAGGAGATGAATGACACCCAGAGTGTTACAGTCTCACACCTACACACACACACACACACACACACACACACACACACACACACACACACACACACACACACACACACACACACACACACACACACACACACACACACACACACACACACACACACACACACACACACACACACACACACACACACACAGGGAGCCTGTCCCAAAGTTATGGCAGCACGTCACAGCTGCCATGTTGCCTCAAGCAACAAACAATCCCACAGATGAATGCCAAACCCTGAAATTTGTCGTCTGTAACTGATTCTGGAAACACAGAAGGCAGACAGACCGAAGCAGAAAGACAGAGACCTAATCAGGTGTTCACCTGGGAGACACAAGATAATTGGGCACTTGGGTATTCAAAAAATAATAATACTTTGCTGACTCTGAAACCACAAACAGGCTTCCGTAGATCACATTTGTTAGATGTCAGGAAGAGGCAGGATTTCTAGTTTTCAACGGGGTTTCAAGAGCTCATTAATCTTTCTAACAAAAAGCCTTAAAAAAAAAAAAAAACTACAAAAACAGCTTTAATGCATACAGTTTTGGTTTGACAAGTTATAAATAGTAAGTTCCCATCAAAGGTCATTTCACCTGCCACTGCTGAAACCGAAAGCCGAACACTCGACTCAATCCTGCCTTTTGGTTCACCTCTGTGGAGCTTCATGACAAATAATAGTATTTTTCAGACAAGTTGCTCATCGTTTCTGACATTTTAACAGAGGCCCACTCTGCTCAGAGACCTTGACTCATGTAACAACACCCACTCATCTCACCGCCATGACCTTGGCTTGTTTTGTCTATTTCAACCGAAACTGTCTGTCCTTTTGTTAGATGCAGAAAATGGGTAAAACAAAATTACTGTTATTCAGGTCAGAAAAAAAATAAAGAACATAAAGGAAATACAGACATGTTGTGATAGAGAAGACGCAAGTAATTTATTCCAAAGTCTAATAATTCTTCTATCAAATTCTTCATAACATTTGGAGCAATAAACATTTTCTAATGATTGCAACTGATGTAATAAAGTTGCAGATGAAAAATGACAGATTTGTTTGCATATAGTTACATACTTTCCAGGTCGATTTAACCGAGCGCAAGGAATTAATCTTACAAAGAGTTTGAATATATTGTTGATATTGAGCATCCTAATTATGCCAAATGTCAATTGACTTCATTTTAATTGAGATAACTACTCATTGACTTTTGGCAGGTGAGCACTCCCAGAGGGTCACGTAGATAACGTAGATTTGGATAGAGCTGTGTCACCTTTGGCAAGTATGTGTTCAGTTTTATCATTAATAGTTAGAAGTTTGTGTTGAAAGAAGTTCACAAAGTCATTATTGCTCCGAGGTAAACGGATACAAGGCTGTGACTTTTTGCCAGCCATAGTAGTCGGTTCGAATTTTGCAAAAAGTTTATTTTATACATTGATAAACTATCTCTCCAGGCAATACTTCATCCACAATATATACTTCTAATTGAGTTAGACTCTGTTTCTTCAACAGCTTTCACGCCGAGTTCTTTAATGTTCACAAGTGTTCGTTATACCGTGGCACTAACCTCCGAGTTATTGGTTTTATCTTCACAGAGGCAATAGATTCAAGTGTGGAGTCTTCTGATTCCTGTAGTTTTTTTCAATATGGTCTAATCTGATCGGTTAAGTTTTGTGTCTGTGACCGCTTCCTTCTAGTAAATAAGTTTGTATATCATAAATCCCTCAATGTCACCTTAAAGGTCACTGAACCAGATAATATTTGTTACATAAATTCATTTAATGCTTCTTCAATAAAACCTTGCTATTCTTTCACGCATGTTTGAATGAATCTGTTAAGGTTTTAATTGAGAACATTATATACCACTGGTTGACTAACTAATGTTTTTCTACTCATGACTATAACCACATTATTCATCATCTCTACTTTTTCATGGGAGATGTAAATATGTATTTGATTTAGCTTCAATGCTGTTCTTTTTTTAGCCTGACAGTGGAGGTGTACCTGTAAAGCTGTTTTTTATGCCATCCACTTTGTGTTTGAGAGTTTGAGAGGGTAATCTGACCCACAGAATGACAACTGCCAAATAATACCATTCTAAATCCTGGCACAGATATTCAGACATGCCATCTTAGCAGAGACATGTTCACGTTGTGAAAAAAACATGTTGAACATTTTGTTGCAAGCATAGTCAGATCTGACATAAAAAAAACAGTGCTTTCTGTGACACTTTACCATGCATAGCTTTTTCAAGCATTCTCAATTATGCAGGATCCTACAACCATATATTAAAAAAGTGATGCAGTCCACCTGACCAATGCCAGAAGAGAGAAAAAAAACCAACATGAATTAGGCAAACATGAAGGAGCCACACAAGTTAAAAAACCAAAAAAAAGCAGCTGATCTACCAGGTTCCGTGTTTTATGCATGAAAGGGAAGCAAAGCAGAAATGACAGTGCCAGAGCAATGCCTTTTTTATGTGAGTTCATAACTCTGTGGTCAAAGCCACTTTGACCTCAGCTCCATACCTGGTCCAATAATAATAAATGAAATAAATGACCTTTTATCCACTTCCACTACTCTCCCCTGCAAGATAGACAAGACTGGTAGGCATTCTTCCAAATTTCATCAAAAGCCTCACAACATGTTTGCAAAAATGTCAACAGTAACCCCCCCCAAAAAATAAAATAGGATTCAGCTGGCTCCATATTTTAAATGCCAGATCTCTGAATTATCACCTCACATAAACAAAATAAAATGAAAAATTCCTAAAACTTTCTTTTAAAATTGACATTGCTTGGTGACTAAATCTGAATGCTTCCATCTAACAGGATAACAGAAGATTCACAGTCCCATATGGTCATCTGAAAGCAGTTTTGTTGCACACACTGTCCGCTATTATGCAATATTCTCACTTGCTTTGTTTGATGTTTTCTTGCTGTGTGTTTTGCTCACTCCAGACTCTTTTGCCAACATCTCTCTATGTCCTAAGGATTCAGACGATGGAAAATAGATGAACGGAACTAAGCTAACCAGACGAGTAAAATGTTTGTAGAAAAGATGTGAAGCAGCTGTAAGGTCAAACCTTTTGTGCTTACAGTCCTCCATTCCCACTTCCAACAATTTATTGATATTTTCCCAAAACCAACTGTTAGACTTCGGATCTCCGATATGGCCTCAGAATGGCTGGCGAGCGGTTTGAGCAGTGAGTAAAATCAGGGAGGAGTCAGCTTTGCAGGTGGTCCACATCTTTCTTTCTTTTATTTTTCACACGTGCCCAAAACAAAAACTTACAACGTGCTAACATGCATTGGAGGATTGAGGAGTGTGGCTTCTCCAGCAGCAGAACAGTGAATGATGTAAAAAGGCGCCTTAAATACACTTCCCTCAACTGGGTGAAACCATTAAAACTCCATTGGTACTAAAAGTTAACATTAGTGTCTAAAAACCAAGTTAAAATCCTCCAAACCAAAACCCTAACTATAACTTAATGAACCAAAACTCCTATTAACCAATACCTCTAAAACCAAACACCTAAATAGTAAATTAAATCCTAAACCCTACTACAACTATGTGCAACACCCCCACTTGCTCCTCCTCTTGGTTCAGCCCGGAACCTTCTTCAACGTGTCCGTCCCAGGGGGAATCTTTTACTCGGACACCAGCCTGAACACAAGACAAGGTAAGTGGAAACCTCCTCACAGAACACATCTTCAAACATTCACAGCACACACATCAACAATTAAAATAATAAGATATTCTTAAATACACATGTTGCACATTGCTCAATTCATTGTTGTGTTGTCTCCACAGGTGGCCGGACCTATCGACAACAGACGATTCAATAAATAAGTTAAAACAACAATTGTGTGCAAATTCATTTATATATGTGCAAATATCTTTATCTTAAAGTGCCGTGTGCTTCTTAAAGTGCTGATGAACATTATAAAGTGCTGAAAAAGTGCTGTGAGTGCATCAAAATAAAGGAACGAGCTTCCTGTTCGTTACACCAACATATTACTATAAAGAAGTATCATTCATAACATTACATTAAATGGAATTGAATTTCATATACTGCAAAATCACAGATGTGCACATTCCATAATGCTGTTTCAGACCAATTAAGCCACAATGTTCACAGTGATACTTGCAGCTAGCAGACTATATAACAAAAAGTCCACTTTAAAGTGCAGACGGTGCACTTAACAGAAGCGATGAGACAGTGTAATAAAACATCCCTGCTGAGAATGGACCATGTGAAAGCTGGAAGGACAGTCAGCTGCTGTGTTAAAATAGTCTCCAGAGAGTTGAGATAATAGCAGTGTTGGCTACCAGCAATTATACAGGCTGCATCATCCCCGGTATTATGAGCTTCCTCGCTCATGCACTGCATCTCACTAACACCGTAGCATTCTCGACTTCCACTGACATGACTTCACGCAGAGTTGCTGCCACTGCGTTGAGTGTCCCGAGACATATGTGCAATTCTGTACTCGACATTGGCAGTGCTTGACATGTGCAGTGGTTGACAAGTGTGATTACAGCCACTAGTTTCATTAGCGGCTTTAATTGACGGTCACTGCTGAGGTCTGTAGGGCCTCGCAGCAGTGAAATATTGTGTCAGGTGACTTGGATAAGTAAAAGGCATTCACTGTCGACACGGATTTGTACCCCACAGTGAAATAATAGGCCGTTATTACTTGCCATTTATCAGTGGCAGCAAAAGTCGAAGACCATTCAGTTGATACAAAAATCAGTTCAAATGTAAACATCAATATCAGAGTATATATTTTAAAAACAAAAAGATTCAGTAAAAACATTATTCTATGTGTTGACCAAAACCCAACTCTACTAAGATGAAAATAAGCATCCCACAATCATGCTTACCACATTCAATGTCTGTATTTGATGACAGATTGAGTCGTTGCTACTAATAGCGTCTCTGAAAATAGTTTTTGACAACAGTGGGAATACTGTGATTGGAATCACAGCGGGACACACAAGCCTTAAGTTAATCAGGAAACGGCTTATAACGAACAAGAGGATAGAAATGATAAATTAGAGGCATGGGGAGTTGAAGTCGTAGGATTCGCAGCATGACACAGGATACAGACACACCCTTCTCAGTGAGTCAATCGTTCAAGATTCAGTCATCTGGAAGAAAACTGGTCAAATTCCTCTTTAGGAATTTATAGTAGGCAGTAGAAGACACACATACAATATGTTTTGTCGGCTACAAAGAGAAATCCAAAAAGAGAAATTACAAATTACACGAACATACAAAAGTTAGAACACAAGTTTAGAAAAAAAACCAAAAAACCTTAAACACCTCACTTAATGGCATAACAGCTTCTCAGATTTGTCTCCAGCTTGATTAAATTGGCCAATAAAATGGTCTCATTACAAAACACTGTGCTGTTTCCAGCCTAAGCAGGACTCAGTGGGCCAAGACCTCCGAGGTCAGCACTTTTCTCATGAGTAAACTAGTGGGACATTTGAGAAAGACAGATTTGGAACCTTGACAAAAAAAGTTTGCACCATCCAGTACATTTAATTATACACATTTAAGTTGGAACAGGCATCGAACTAGTCTAGTGAAAGCATTTTGTGTGCTTGCCTGTATCTTCATCCTTCATTCCAAAGCAGCCAACTGCGGTTGAAGCAGCTTTTTAGTTTTAGGTCCAATGTCCCTCAATTGTTAATACAACTCTTTAACTTTATTGATACTGATTCCTGTTTTGTAAACCATTGACTATCCTTGTCCTTGACTTCTGCATTTCTTTTCCAAAGTCATTTTGCTCATTTTTCTTGGGAACAAATAAATATACAGAGCTAAAAATCTCACTATCCACTGTACATGCACTAACATAACGAGTGAGGATCTCGACTTCTAGTGTCCATTAAGCCCCAGATGCACAAGGACACCTCAAGTGGACAGAGGGAAAATTCATCCCAAAATCCTGACTATTTCACATGCTGAAATTGCAAAAAATAGTTGAGTATTAATATCCTCCCTTCACACTTGGGATGTCTGTGCTGCTCTAACATCCGGTGAAGGTTTTGTGACCTTCCAAGCAGATGGATCAAAGGTCAGCTTAATATCCCAGAGCTGCTGAGATACTGAATCTTTATGACCGGCTGAAAGGATTAATGTCTCATGAAGTGCTATTCAAACATATCTGGCAAATGTGTTTAGCACCCATTGTGAAAAAGGTAGACAATAAACCTACTGATGCAAAGGGGAGATTCCCACTGTTATCAACTTTTAGCTGCATCTCGAGACTGAAATCTTTGCCCCTTCTTCTTTGCAAAAAAAGCTCCAGCTCAGTCAGATTGGATGGAGTTCATCTGTGAACAGCAATTTTTCAAGTCATGCCAGAGATTTCCAAATGGATTGAAGTCTGGACTTTGACTTTGCCATTGTAACATAAGGACATGCTTTGATTTGAATCATTCCATTGTAGCAAAGCCTCCCTGTCCCTACCATATTTCACAGTAGGGATGGTGTGCTGAGGGTGATGTGGACTAGTTTTCTACCACACAGCATGTGGTCTCTTCTTTACTAATTATGTCACTTCTGAAAGCTCTTGGTTGACATCAATTTTATTTAAGGGAATCACAGTAAAGGGGGTAGAAATATTTTTTCACGCCACCATTTTCAGTTTTTTAATGTGTGAAAACTACTGAAAACCATGTCAGGTTTTAATGTGGCAAAATGTGGAAAAGTTCAAGGCATATAAATAATTTTGCAAGCCACTGCATAATGGACAGCATCTATAATGACAGACAATCCTAGTCATATCTATGACCAGGTTTTATGTACATGACTTTGCCTCTTTTGTGGTGCTACATATTCACTGCTACATGCAAATGATCATTTTGAATCTGTATGAGTGACATTTTCAATGATGAGCCCATAAATCCTTGTCAGATAATGATGGTCTGTCTCCTAAAGGTGAGGGAAGATGGTCTTTACAAAGAATTTAGATTTCATAGGATTTTATTCCACATACATAATAGAAAGGCACGTTCGATTGTGTAAAAGCTGAGACAAGTACCAGTAATGCAAATGTTTTACTGGAACGCAGTGAGGAAGGTGGACGTTGGCCATGATGGACTGCTTTTTACTGATTTCCTTACTTTCATATCATGAAACGTGTGTAGCTATCATACCAAAAGAAATTGCAGCCACAGGCGATCTCTGGACTGAGGTGATACAGTTACCAGAGTTCAGGCTGCTGATTCGGACTCGTGGACAGTTTTCATGTATATTGTCAGTGCAACCCAAGTTATACTCAGTGGACATGGCTCGATGGTTGGGAGGCATTTTTGCACACACATCTAAATGTTTTACCAGAGAAATCTTTAGTTCATCAGAGTTTCTTCACTCCTCTGTTAGTAGTGTTCTCCGGCTATCGTTTGCTGCCCTCAATAGGTCTCTAACTGATGTCCTTCTCAGGAGCTATACAGATGCATTAACTTTGATAGCTTGCTTTCTTAGCTGTCCTATTACAACAAGAGTCATAAGAATTTGGAATTTGTTTTAACTGGCAGTGGATATAAGGGATGGTATACACAGGAATACATTGACAGAACATTCTTTCAAAAAGAAATCCAAGCAAATCCAAGAAACTGCCGTCACAGAATGATCTCTGTCCCATCATTGGACTAAAACAGAGAAAGAGACAATCACACGTTTGCTTGTATCGGCAATTTCACCAATGAGCCGAATACGCATGGCTTCAATTTGTCAGTGAAACCTGGAGTACAAGTTTGAGCCATTACGCCAATGAATGGCCCCAGTTGCACTTCCATGATATGCACACTGTTAACATATTGCACTAATTTATTTCCACCCACAAATGCTGTGACCCAAAACACATAGGTTGATGCTTTAGTGAGGCTGAATAATTGTTTTCACTTGCACAAAAACACAAGATATGCAGAATAGGTACAAATGCTCACATTAGCATGCCCTGAATTCATCCAGTGGAGGAGGATGCTGAGAGTTTAGATGATGCCAGCAAATTGGTCAGCTAATGCTCCGGGTCTGTTAAGGCTCATTTACATATTTATGTGCTGATGCTGCCAACAAACACGCTCGCATATATCAACACTGCATGTTCGTGTTTAAATTGTCTGCTCAGTTTGGTCAGTGGAGATTTTATGTTGCATTTGGCAGGATGTAAAGAATGTCGACACCTGAAAAGACGGCAATGCATGTGTATGAGAGAATGACAGTGTTGCTGCCAGTTTTTTGCCTCAAGGATATTTTATGGCAAAAGAGAGGAGTTATTTCCATCATGTCTGTGTTTTGTTTCTGCACAGCATCAACAAAAGAAGCTTTCCCCAAATCTATTCTTCACATTATATACCGTTATTCATTTTAAACGTTCCCTGAATATTATCTCTGTATTGCTGCTCTTAGCCAACTGCAGGTTAATGAAATAATATTTCTGCATAATTGCAGCTATATTCTGTGCGCCCTGTAACTGGGTCATGCATTTGTTTAATTTGCATGAATTTGCCTTGGTGTAGTTTGTTCTCTCAAAAAGTCTTCTTTACTGGTTTTGTACTTTTCATCCCTTTTTGGCATTTACTGTACTTCTATTTGTCTCAGCAGTCTCAAGCCAGAGTCAGTTATATTCAGCTATTAACACACATCAATGCCAACAGTTGCCATTCTTGGTGCTCACTTACCCTGGTTGGCTTTTGTTGCGTTGGCTTTTTTTTTTTTTTTTACATTGTGTTGTAGTCTATTGGAGAACTCCTGGATTATTCAGGATTTTTTTTTTCCCCAGTTTTTTCATGAATTGTCATTTGTGACATTTTAATTCCTTTTTTTTAGCCTTTTTGTGGTTGGATGTTATGAATGTCTCTTTCTTTCTTTGTCATTTCTGACACATTTTCCAGTTTGCTTTCTAGTTTGTTTATGTATTGTTTTGTTGGTTTAACTTGTCGTGTTTTTTTAATCTGGTTGCGTTTTGCAAACCTTCTGAGCTGTCTGATTTTTTCCTTCCTGGTTTTGTCTAATTTTGTTCATTGTGGCTTTTAAAAATGTCCATTCAGATGCATTTGTTTCTTTTCTTTTTCATTTTATGTAGTTTATAAATTTGTTAAATGACAGTGGTCTGGAATGTTAACCACATTGTTTTCAGCATTTCTGTAATTTCCTATGTGTTTTTCTCTTTAAACGTGGTCAAGTAAACGAGGCCTCACTTTTCGTAGCATCTGGATATTTAGTGACTTCCTTACCTTGTTGCCAGTTAAAATTGTCACGTATCATATAAAGGAAAACTCCAATTGTGTTTTGACTAAAGTCCCCCTATTTTTTTTTTTTTTTTTTTTTTTACTTGGCCTCTTCTGCTATTCATCTACACTGGGGCGGCTTATTTTTGCACCGGTGCCAACGAGTCGACACGTCGAACATTTGGGATTGTGGCACCTGATTGAAATGTTGCGCAGGCATAGCGTGAAAAGTCTTTTTTCTCACCCCATTGTTGACTGCAGCCTACTGGGTCTCACAATGTCTATGAAGCAAGCAATTACACACGCACGCACACACACACACACACACACACACACACACACACATACACACACACACACACACACACACACACACGCGCATGAAAGCCTTGGTCCTAGAATAATACCTTCACTGCATTTGATGGAAATGTGTATGACAGTCACGCAGCATATTTTCCCCTGTAACACAATGCGAGTGGCTTCTGCCTCGCAGTCGGGTGTGAAAGTGCTGCTGGCCTATCGCCTCGATCCTCTCCAACTATTCACTTGCTTTTTCACACAGTCGAGGTGTGTGTTAGTTTTTTTTTTTTTTTTTCAGTATACCATGTTGTAACTAATCCTTTCTCAGTTATCTCGCCAGTGCAGAAACAGTGTGTGTGTGTGTGTGTGTGTGTGTGTGTGTGTGTGTGTGTGTGTGTGTGTGTGTGTGTGTGTGTGTGTGTGTGTGTGTGTGTGTGTGTGTGTGTGTGTGTGTGTGTGTGTGTGTGTGTGTGTGTGTGTGTGTGTGTGTGTGTGTGTGTGTGTGTTTTGTGGACTTTGCAGGTTTTCCTTTCTCCCTGCTTGGAAGCCTACAGTATATTTATATGTATGAATGTATAGTCGTATGGTCTCAGATTGTATAGTTGTGTGTGTATGTGTGCGTGCGCACACACAGGTATGCCTTGGGAATGCATTGAGTAAATAAAGAATACGAAGGCCAAACAAGCTCGGCTGCTCCCGCCAACAAAACGATGGATTGAAGCATCGTTGAGCGGATTGCGAGCACTTTCATCCGCTAGCTATCTGCACTCCCGCGCTTTCTCCACGCCTCAGTGCAGATTCTGGGTAACAACATACCGGGGAAAAAAGCGCGTTGTGGATTTCTGTTTGCCAAAAGACCGTGGTATCCTTAAAAGTGGACGACAATCAATAAAGCAGGCTCCTTTTTAGCTCCTTTTTTTCTGAAGCTGCAGTCTCGGTGTTGCAGGACAAAGTCTGGGAAACTGGCGCGACAGTGGGATTTATGGCATGTTAATTATTCAAAAGTGTGAGCCGTTGTTGAACGGGAGCGTATGAGCAAACAAGCAGGGGAAAATGATAGAATGAAGCCAGAGGAGATGGAGCGCGGGCCGCCATATTTCTCCCACAGTTTGCCTCAGATGACGGCTGCTCCGTCACAGAGGAGAAACACAATGAATCACGGGCCAGGTGCTGAGGAACAGTGGAAAGTGAGACACTACAGGTGAGCAAGATGGAAATACCACCTGGTTCATATGCACCAGTCACAATGACTCACTGTTGGTCCTCCCCACGGTGCTATTTGGAAGGGGGGAAAAAATAATGCTGGGATGAGAAATGTTTGTGACAAGTTTTGAAGGAAATCATTGTTTGAATCTTTATATTCCCAGATTTTTATGGGATACTGGCTGAATAATAACAGCAGAATCTGACTTTATGTTCATTTATTGTAACGTTACTCCACATTATCCATGGAAATGGGTTTCCTTGGTTCATCATTGTGTGAATAAAAGACATGGGTGTGTTTCACACAATATAAGGTTCTTTTGAGAAGGCACATTTCGTGACTGTGACAAGGTTGAGCAATTTCTCAAAAATGAGTGATTAATCATAGTTGCAAGTGTCTTCTTTGAAAGGTATTAGAGTGCCTTTATCTATTATTGCACATAAAATCAGAAACCTCCACAGGATGATATCTCGTCCCTCAGTCTGATCTCTATCAGTTAGGCCTGTCATTAATATAAAGATATCACATTATTGTGCTGTTGCTGTGACATATTCACTACACTTTGTGGGTTAGTCTGATAAACATTGATCAACATTGAAAATGGATCATTTTCTGCAAAGGAACAAGTACTGGTTGTTGTTTTATTCTTATTCTGATTGATGAATGTGCAGACATACTTATTGTTGTACCATCTTTTAAGCCTGATAGTTGACGGATGAGAGTGTAAAAGGTTTTTTATTGAAATTAACAATTGTTTTTGGCATGCTGACACTTACTTCACCACTGACAGTAGTTTTTTTTACTTCAGTGCCATGACGGACGTCGTCCCCACTTATAACTAATCACAACAACTGCGTCGTCGGCAAATTGAATAACATGACACTTTTTATTGACATCTTCCATTGTAATTGTGATGATATCTAAATATATACTGTATTTGTACCAATGATTTAGAGTTGTGACTTTGTAGGCATTTGGAGTTTCATGTTCTTCTTCCGTCCACCTCCTACACTTCTTTATCCTGTGCGGGACTCCAGGGGCGCTGAAGACAATTGCAGCTGAGGGCAAGGGCTAAATACACCAGGATGAAAACACTCATATTCGCATCCACGGGTAAGTTGGGGTCAATAAACTTATATTTGGGATGTGGGAGGAAACTGGAGTACCTGGAGGAAACCCACGCAAACATGGAAAGAACATACTAACTCCACAGAGAAAGGCCTGCCCTATTTCCTCTGTGTACTTTTTGGCCACAACGGGGGACACCAGAAAGTCAATGGTGCAGCTACTCTTCTGTCTGTAGAATTTACCATTGAAAAAGGACAAAGGTGGCACTCAGACATACAGTAACTTATGTAATTGTTGCATTTCATTGAGGCCAAGGTTTGTTCCGTCAAAGAAAGTATTATCTGGGACTGAAGTAAAGAGAGGGGTCATATCAAAATATACATGGGGATATTCAAAGATTGAAGTCGTAACAATGTCTTTAATTTTTTTTTATCATGAACTCTCTTAAAACTCTTGTAAAATTGCGTAAAATCACCATGTCTTAAAATGTATAGCTTGAACATGTGTTTAATGTGGAAATAATCTGACTTGCTGGACATAAAATGGTTGTCTATAAATGACTATAGTTCCTTTACTAGTTTTATGTGCACATGAGACTGGATTCCTCCTTTTTCACGACTTTTCTTAGTTTTATATTGTAGGTTAAATGGGGAAATCAGGTGCACATAAGGAGTTTTGAATTGATTTCATGATTTCAGTAACATCTATAAATTACTGTTACCAACTAAGAACTGCATCATTCATTTGCTTTTAAAACAAGTAAAGAAGTATCCCATCAACAGATAACCAAGAATTTCCAACTAAAATAAAACACAGCTTTTCTTTTTAAAGCCTGTACAATGTTTCAGTAACGTATTGATGTCCACCTTTATGAAGCAACATTAGAAGAATATCGATTTCCAGCGGACACAAAAATCTAACAGCTGGGAATGTCGCCCTCAGAAGGCTGGAGGAAAAAGACATGAGGTAAGTGAGCTCACAATAGCTGAGGTTTCAACACGCTATGGTTTCAAGTGCTGACTTTGATGATCACAGAAAGTGATTTGAAGGAGACATGTTTTTTGTGCTGCTGGGAAAGTTTTTGTGTGCGCGGAGGAGAAGGAAGCACGAAACCAGTAGCTACATGTCTCCCTCGAGTAATTCAAAATAGATCACAATTGTGAGAAGCACGCTCCCATCTCCGCTCCAGATCCACTCCGTGCCATTGCATCCCCCTCTCCTCTCCCTAATGTGTTTCTGACAGCTCAAGTGCTGCAGCGGAACTTAGGGATATGAGGCACCATTTTTATTATTTTATTGTTTTTTTTTTAATTTATAACAGTCATACATAAAGTTATCAGTGAATGGAAAACACACTTTTATTGCCACACTCTTTGTAAACATTTTGGAAAATACAAAAATATCACTGAAAGATTTGAGGCAGGATTTATTAGAGGGAAAGGAACCAGTTCGGACCCATAACGGTCAGCAAGGTTGTTAGGTTAGAATGGTTAAAACATTTTTTTGCAGCAGTTCAACTGCTGACTATTTTATGTGGAGCTTAGATTCTTCTGTAAAAGTGAGATGAATGTCAATTTCATTAATGTTATGTGAATAAAGCAGAGTTTTTGCACTTTGGGAGTTAATTTTTACATTTCCTTATATTTTTCACCGGTCTTGATGAGCGTGCCAAATTTGATCAACATTTGAGCGTCTTTAGTGGGTCAAAATTGGGCTGAAAGCCACATCAGGAGTCAAAGAAAAAACGATAACAAACATTCGAAATGCAGTAGGGTCCTGGCCTTTTGGGCTCGGTCCCTAAAAATGGCAGTACACTAATTACACAAATTTGGCCAGAGTCAATAATTAAGGCATATTTCTATTTAAGACTTAAATGTCATCATGTTGAAGAGTTGCTGCCTGATATGTTATGATATGACATATTATGAAAGTCATCACATCACATGACCACATTGACCTACAGCTGCCATACAAGGCCATTGAAAGGTCTCAGTAGAGTAGTACCGTTTTATTACAAATTCCTTCTCTGTCAAACCCTAATCCTTTCTGAAACCCCATTCCGCCTATGGTGGGTGCCTCTTTCTCTACAGTTTGCAGGCAAGGGCACGGATAGGTTTGTACATTTGCTGTATATCTCCAAGCCGCACAGAATAATTACCTTGTCAAAACGTGCAGCAATTTTACCACTTCAGCTGAAGTCGTACCCAATTATCTGCCGGTGTTTAGAAGGCATCTCTGTTATCACCGAGGTTCGTGACACTGAACAACGGAAAGTAATTCCCAGCAGATGGGACAGAAATTGCAGCTTCCATTTACACTGTTGTTTTGAATGTATGAGTCAGTATGCAGATTCCACCAAGCCAAGAATAAATAGAATATTCTAACAGTACCACCATGCAGAAGAAGACAGTCTTGGCCTCAACTTTCTAAATTGTCTAAAGCATTTTACTGGGATAGTATGAAAAGATTCTATGAAAATGTTATTAGGTTACTATTAGGAAATAACTTACAGCTGACCCCTGTTGCTCAGGTTCGAGGAAATCTTCCCCACATACATCAGAATGTCAGTAATACTGATCTAGTTTTTGAAAAGATTGCATGACATTATTATTTAAAAGAGTACAATGCTGAATTGCTCAATGGATACTGTTCTTACACATATAGACCAGTTTACAAATGTAATATCTATACCAAGTTCAAAACCTTTTTAATTGGTCTTTAAATGGTCAATACATTTTAATTTAAGCAAGAGGGTTTGAATGAATTTCAGAATGGTACAAAAACAGCTGTAAAAAGCAATGCAAAGTGGTTTTGAAGACACAAAAAAGCGCCATACAAGTGTGATGCATTAACATGATTAAACAAAAAAAATGTGTAAGATAAGTTATTGTTAATTGTTGTTTGGAATAAAATGAATCCAATATTATTCTGATAATTCACATATGAAGTTTGTGTTACCAGTTTGAGCTGTCCACCTCACCAATCTACTTTTGGGAGAGATCAGTCATTTTTTTCAACGTCTTTTGTTAAAAACAAAACTCGAGACAGATCCAGCGACTAGTTACTGCACTTGCACGCGGTCAGTCGCACAGTGGTGCCAGCAGCAGAGAGGTGACCCACAGCACTCCACATCCAGACTGCAAATAAGTTCTACAAAGCTGCTGCATTTAACCCGCTCGGCCTTGGTTTCTTATCGCATCCTCTGAGTGTTGTCACCTCGCCCACACCAAAGTTTTCACAGGTGGCCAAGTCCCTCACACAGTAGTTCACCCGAGCTGGAAATGTTCACCTGCCATGATTCACACTGCAAATGCTCAAAGCTGGTGCTGACTGAGTTGACTTACAGCAAGTAGATCTAAACATATGTTATGACATTTTTACATTTTACGATGTTAAATGTCAAATGTGAAAATTAGGAGATGATTTAATGATATGTGCTATAAATTTCCTGATTGGGGACTTGGCAATGTTACTACTGATAAAACAGCAGTATTAGGAAGACTAAAATACAGGATATTTAAAGTACATGAAGATTTATAACCATTTCCAAGGTGGGTGCAGAGTTTACCAGCAGGTTGTGAATAATTCTATTGCATGAAGAAGGTAAATAAATGTGTTCGTGTAGTGTGAACCGTTTCAGCGCGGCACAGTCTCATAAATTGCCGGTAGTCTTTAGAGTGTTATGACCTATTGGTAACGTGTGCTGATGTTGAAGGAAAGATAAAATTCATTCAGAATAAGCTTATCAGAGGGGGGGGGTTACACAATGTAGTGAATTAAAATGACACTTGCTATGCTCACTGAAGCCTTGAAGCCAGCAGGCATTTGTTGGACTTCTTTTTCACCCAGTGAAGTTCCCAGTTTTTACACAATTTACACAACAATGTTTAGACAGGAACTGTGCCCAGAGCCAATGAAAATGCAACATTTTGAAAAAGCCCCAACTCTTGTTTAAACAGGTTAAATAGTTGTACATATTTCCTCTGCACATGTACACGTAGAAGTCGTGACTCCCAGTCCATAATATTCTTTTATAAATAGACTTTTATTTGTGTCCCCACAGGGTAATAAATGTTGCAGCAAGTATATAAACATGAATAACACACCACACATACATAAAACATTTAAAAATCCAAGGGAAGGGATAATACACTGTGCAGAAAAACCATCAGTAGAACTGAATAGGAATTGTAAGATAAGGCCAAAAACAGTTTGGCTCCGACACCTATCAACTTTACAATCAAGGCTGTTAAAGTGACATCAGTGGATGACGTAAGTTCCTGTCTGTAAGCAATGGGAGCTTGAAAGGATGGCATTAACCTTTCTTACTATTTGTCTGTTGCACAGATCAGTTAGTGTGCACTGTTGGACTCTCACAACCTTACCACTATTTCTTTATGTCACTGTTCACTGCATTTGTTGATCTGGTGCCAAGGTTACCAAACCTGCGGAGAATAGAAAAGGTCCTGACATGTTCACTACATCGTTTTCTGTGTTTCTGCAGTTTCCATGGAAACAGGCATGGTTTTATACATTTTGCTGTGTAAAGGCAAAACGTTTCTGAAAAGACACAAAAACAATGCATTTTCACATAATAATAATAATAATACTAATAATATGAATATGAATAAAGCATTTTATTTGTAAAGCGCATTTTAAAATCTAATAATACACATATAATGTGGATGAAGTTAAATGGGGCACATGGCCTGAGCTGTGGAGTGTGAGGTTTGTGAGTAACACAAGGCGGGAAATTAAGCAGAGCAGATGGGAAATGTCTGAGGGCAAACATTCACACTATTCTGCTTTTATTGTAGTAAAAACGCTGTTTCAACTGCATTTTGTGCTGATGATGAAAAGCTGCTTTCTTTCAATTTGTCTAAGTCAGCAAACAGTTCTCATGTACAACTATTAAACTGCCACAAAGAAGCCGCTCCAATCTCTCATTCCATTTTATTTAAGGTTGCCGTCATTCTTTACATTTATTGTTACCACAAGCCAAGCACTTGATCCCTATCCAAACCAACGCTGGGGTTTCAAAGCAGTTGGAACTTGTCCATCTCTGAGCTGCACTCCTTTCCTATAACGCAGGAAAAAAAGGCAAGTACTGGCAATTTAAACAAAATGAACTAGCAGGAGCCCAGTCTAGAAGCTCTGGCCGGTCAACACTCATGTGTAGAAAGTGTCTGATTTGACAGCTTTTTGCAGAGAGCAGACCTGCAGGATCAGAATTCGACTGCAGCAGGAGCTTCACAACAGCAGCTGGCTGTCTCGAATTAGTCCAAGTTTCTGGGTAGCGCAGGCGGGAGTCCCTGTTGTTTTGTCAGCAGTAGTAGAGAAATCACGCCGACACTCACTCCCGCCATGTGAGGGGAAACTGCTCAGGGTTGTCAGTGGGAAGTTCATCAAGAGTTTGGCAGTTTTCCATTAATTATTGTTGAAATTGCACTGTGGTAAATGAATGCATTATTTGATCCATGGAGCTCACAGTTGTTCATGCAGTGCTGTTGCTGTGTTTCTGGGAATGCCATTCAGATGGAATTCAGTCATTACATATATATATATATATATTTATATATAGTTATTTATTTCATGACATAGTGAGAAAGGTTTAGTATGTATAAAAACTATGCATGTGTGTATATATATATGACTGCATTCTGCAACAAAAACAAAAAAATAACTTGTTTTGTGTGATCTTTCCCATCCCCAGTTCGTACTCCCCTTGTATGTATGCTCTTGCTACTGCGTTTTGTCATATCCTAGCTTTATAAATGACTCAACTGAATAAGCGCATAAAACTGCAGGATAGCCCATTTCAGAAATCTCATCCCTGTTTACTGCCTAATTTTTGTGAAGGATGACATCGCCGGCATGGGTGAAACAATGATGTGTGTCTCCAAGTGGGTTTTTTTAGAGCTCATTTTTTGTTCCACTCCTTGATGCTTTTTTCAATGAGCTCCTCCACAAACTTTACTGGGTAGATTCAATTTACTAGAACAGCCACAAAAGTGGGGAAAAATAGTCTATTTTCTGACCTCAGACTCCGATCTATGATCTTATTTTATTGTGTCAATTCAAATCTATGTCACAGTATGTGCTGTTAATGGGCACATCACTGGAATGTGTTCGGGCTGAAAACCCAAACAGCTTCCAACGTCTCCACTATGTTCACCAGCCTGTATAAACTGATGAATACAGCATATAGTTATATGTAGTGTGTGGAGCGTTGCAATAGTCTCTCTAAAAAATGTCCTTCACAGGTAAACACAGGGACTTGTGGACAAGCTGTATCACACAAGACAAATTCAATCAGAAAACTTTTGAAATTGCGGATGCTGAAGTCAACATTTTGGACGCACATATCCTGTTTGCCCTCATGAGGTGTCCCGATGACACTCACACGTCTGCTCCAGTTACAGAACGATACACTTGCAGTATTTTGCATCCACATGTCTGAAGGTTTTTTGGTTTTTTTTTTATAATACAACCCGAAGAGAGATTTGAAATTATTACTGATTAATTAGGAGTAGCGCTCTCAGTGATTCATCGCTACACACCAACAGTCTAATTTACATATTGTTAGCAGGCAACAAAGTATATTTCAGTTGGTAAGCAGTATTTTGGCTGAAATAGCAAAATAGTTCTATAAAGTTACTTAAAGGAAACCTTTTTTCCCAAAGCACGGCATCTGGCTATGATGGAGCTATTTTACTCTGTTCAGTCACAGTGTGACGGAGCAGAAGTGTATAACCAGCTGTGTGAAAAATAGCTGCTAGTTAGACCTGGGGGCATTGAGCCCTCGGTGTAGGTACGTATTACATGTCAGGAATATTAAATGTTTTGATACTTTGACAGGTTGATTAGGTTGAAGTACAGTAAAACCATGTCTGATAGGGCATCTGGTTTGAATCCTAGAAGTTTATTGCGCCAAGAAGAGCAGATGCAGGACTGTGCAGAGGTGTACATGTGTCATTGAGTGTGACAGTGAAATGTCAAATTCAAGATGAGAAGGCGAGGACATGGGAAAATCCTATTTGTGATGTGTTAATCAGCATTAGCGGCGACAACAGTAAATATAGACTCATCTGAAAGTTATTGAGAATTTGTTTTGACATTTTTGGACCAAACATCAAATGCCAGACTCTTGCTGAAGCGCTTCCTTTGTGATATTGTCAGACTAATTTCACCAAAATGTAGCATTTTATATTTATCTACGACCAGAGTTTTTTTCTGTTTATTTTTTCTCTGTACTTTTCCACTACTTTTTTTTTGCTATTTAGCTAATTATATACTGTATATATAAAAAAAAAAAAAATGTGCCCAACTGATGTCAGATTTCTTGCAAGTTTGCATGTTGTGTATGAAACTAAGCAGGTAAGGCTCCGACTTGTAACAGTACTCTCACAGAAACAGGAGAAAATTGATTTTAATTGAAAATGAATAGGGTCAAGTCAGGACGGCACATGGACTCTTTGTGTGCGTGTGTGTGTGTGTGTGCGCGCGCGCGCGTGTGTGTGTGTGTGTGTGTGTGCGTGTCACTGTGTCCCAGGGGGGCATCTGTTCCTGCTCCGTCTCTGAAGTACCGGCAATGAAAAATGGAGCTTGTCATTCCCTGGCCTACTTTTCAGGCACACACACCCAAAGCCCTGTCAGCAGCAAGAAAGGTGGATTTCAAGTGATGCCTCGATGTCAGCACGTATGTGTGCTCACAAGCACAATCATACACGCGCGCACAGAGGCCTTCAGAGTGTGTCGATCTCATTAATCGCTGCAGTCCAACAGTTTGCGAAGGAACATTGGTGTTATTGTAGAGGATGCACCTCTGCTGAGTGGGTGGGTTCTCCTGTCAACTCGATGAGCCAAACCTAAGAAGCACTTGTTTGTTAAAAGTGTATATAATGTGCCGTGTGTGTATTAGCATGTGTGATGACACGCAGGGTGGCCTGCCACTTCGCATGAATTCCCCTGCAGATGCAAGTCTACATCTACGTATCTACCTTTCAGGGAGCCTGTGTGTGCCATCGTGTTAGGTTTGTGTACATTCCCCCCTTCCAAGAGCTGCTGTGATGGCGGGACCCCGTGCCAATGCGTGTGTGTGTTAATGCGCCTGCTGTCGCCATGTCAGGTGTCTTTCTTCCTCACTTAAATAGCCATTAAAACTGCATCAGGGGGCGTGAGGCGTATGAACACATACTGATATGGAGACAGGAGGAGGGCTGCATGTCAGAGTGGCCATTTGAGTGAAGCGTGCGAATCCACTCTCGGGTGGAGGGTGACACCGCAGACCCTGCCAACCAGTCAGCACTCAAGTCAGAGGTGTGTTTGAGGAGGTGCGCGTCCTCCATGTTTAACTGCCGTCTCGCTCCTGTGCTCAGGTGGTTAACTTTATTGAACAGCAAAAACTGTGTACACAGCTGGAGCAGAAGCCGTGCAAATCTCTACTGCTGCTCTGTTGACACTCGTCGAAACACAAGGATGTGCCCCTACTGCAATCAAGCTGCTGCTAGTTTCCACTATTTTTGTGGTTTTTAAATTTCCCCTTGTCAAAAATAAGCAAATCTCCGAATCAGAAAAGTTACTGCATTGCCAAAAAATGGCAGTTTACAAAGCTTGAACAGAACCTGATGGATGAATTTGTAGTGTCGCTTAATGAATCACCAAGTCCAGAGATGGGTTCTTTTGAATTAGCTTGAATTGCAAAAATCCCCTTGAAAGGCAAAAGTGTTTTAACTGATGAGTGTCATTATCACTCTATAAAAAAGAACTGTTCTTTTGGATTAGGCTTCTGTTGCATTTCCCACTTCTTCCCTCATCATCAGTTACCTCAGAGCAATATTTAATTCTACCATTGGGAGCCATTGTCAAAAAGTTGTGCTTTTAGTGGCTCAGAGCATCGATGTCATGTAAACTGACACGCAAAATACAACAAAAGTTTTTGTATAAATGGGTCCTCAGTGGGGGAGACATTAAATGGGCACAGGTGGGTCAATAAAATCACTGCAGATCCAGTTATTACCAGCTTTGGGAATGATTACTAAGTATTGGTGAAACATGCCACAAGTGACAATGTTTAGGTGGATCTCTAAATCGTATTAAAAAAAAATTGAGGTATGTTTCTTTTTATGTCTTGTAACTGCTGTATGTTTTGCAACATAACCGAGTTCAGCATTTGTATTTGCTTTAATCGCACAAACACAATGTTTTAATAAAGTAAATACTGTATATAGTTTTGAGCTGGAGTAATTGTGAGAACAAGTTTGTAATAGGGCTCGATTCAAAAAAGACATTTCGTTAATAAGTAACTTTGTATTATTTACAATTAATCACATTTATTATATTCATTATAACTTCAACAATTGTGTGTTTTCCATATAACACGAACTGCTGCTGTGCTTAAGCAATTCCGACATGGAGTTTTTTTCCCCCATCTGATGCATTTGATGCATCAATACAATCAACAACAGAAAGGAACGCTTTCAGGTGCACAAATATAAACATTCCTGTGTAAAAAATACCACATGGTTATTGTTTTGAATGTGATAATTTTCATCTAATTAATGGATAAAAATCAACAAGTCTGATATATTTTCATGATATATTCATTTTAGCCTTTTACATTCTTTCCTCACTGCCTGCTGTCTTCTCTTGATTGCTCTGCTCTGCCTTTCTCCCGACTCTCCTGTTCAACCTAAGTGAAACCGATCAGGCAGATACAGATGGTGCTTTCCTTCCTTTCTTCCTCTCCGTCCCTCCCGCCACGCTCCTCTTGTTTTTGTTTTTCACCACCCACTCTCCCTCGCTCCACATGATTTCCCATGCGTGCCCCCCGGGTTTCCCATCTCATGCATGGTATTTAAATTCTTCACCAGCGCTGCCCTCAGCCCCCTGTTCTTCTAACTGAAAGTGATCGGGCGGAGCTGCATAGCGTGTGGGAACCGCCATGTTGTTCAACCAAAATGGGCCCATGATATATTCATCAGGGCGCTCGTAGCACAGCAGAACAAAGCCTAGATCAGCGCTGTCTGACAGTACATGTGGGTGGACACGAGTGTGAGCCGAGTGTGTGTGTGTGTGTGTGTGTGTGTGTGTGTGTGTGTGTGTGTGTGTGTGTGTGTGTGTGTGTGTGTGTGTGTGTGTGTGTGTGTGTGTGTGTGTGTGTGTGTGTGTGTGTGTGTGTGTGTGTGTGTGTGTGTGTGTGTGTCGCATCATTCAACTGCACACTTTTTCAATCATGACGCCTTCCATAAAAGCCCATTGCGTGTCAAAAAGCAGAAACAAATTCATTCCTGCTAATGTAAAGCCCTCCTTCATCCCTCTGTCTATGTTCTCCATGGCCTTCGTCAGACTTCTTATGTCTTCGGAGAGAGGGAAGTACCAAATACAGTTTTTTCATCAGCGTATCATCGCAATCACTGTCATTATGCTTTCTAAGTGGTTCACTATAATAACATAGTATTCAGATAAATTATATTGTTTTGTTTTATTGCTCTATTCAGACTATTTCAAAACTGTATCGGAGGCTAGTGGGTCTCAGTCTATTTCTAGTCGCGCCACCTACTCATTATAGCTCAGAATGAGTAGGCGGTTGATTCACTAGGAAATGGAATACAGTTTTTTATAACTCAACTCAGTCTACAATATTAGAACACTGAGCAACTCAGCCATCCAGCAGTGCATTCATACAACTCCGAATTTTGCTGTTTGAATAATTACCACTTTATAAGCTCGTCCCATTTTTGTCAACGTATCAGTCAATGGAAGGTTTCAGGTTTCATCTCCTGTCTCCCCTGTCTATATGTGGAAGTGTTCTTGAGGAAGACACCGAGTTCCAAATGGAATGAGTGTCTTGCATGGCAGCCGTTTCCACTGATGTGTGAATGTATGTGTTATTGTTATTGTCACTTTTTCCACATTTGGGAATACGAATATTTGTATAGTCCGCTAACGCAATACTGGACTCAATGTGTTTTTTTATCTTGCAAAGAAAAGGTTTTTTTCTCCTGAAGAAAAAAGTTTTCACAGTTTTGGCATATCTCAGGTTTATTTTTTCATGTCCATGCCACACATAAATGAACAATTACCTTATACCTGTATGTCGTCAGCCTATTATTTACTGAATGGCGGTTTCAGCTACAAGTTTCTTTACATAAAATAGCTTCAATTCAAAGAATCGTTGAATTCCCATTCGAGAGACATTTCCATAATGGAATCAATAGATTCTTGACCAACCTGAATCTATAGAACTGTGAGCCATTCTTCTTTTTTGTTTTTCTTTTATGTGTTTAACATACAGCGGAGCTTCTCCGTTGAGACTGAAATGGGAAAAAGGCTGAAACGGAGGGACTTTTGTGTTCTTCTGCCTGAATCGCAGCCTAATTTGTCATTGTCAGTAATGTAATATAATTCAGTTTTTAGTATAATTTTTTTGGTTAACCCAATCTGATGTGGCTTAAGAAGCTGACTTGGTTTTGTCATGCAGAATCATATGGAGACTGTTTGCACTGAATGCAGATCAGATCAAAAGATCTAGTCCACACATGCCAAATCAAATTGATCATTTAAAAAAAAATTTATTATCAGACATCCCACCATTATCATTCCTCATGGCTCCCAGTGATTATATCCCAACTGAAATGAATCACGCCAAGATCGGCTGCTTTAATGATTATAGTTCAAAATTAATCTCTTGAAATGCTTTGGAAATGAGTTTGCTTCCTTCAAACGGCCAAATATCTCATCACTGGCTGGAAGTGATATAGAGGGGCTCCAGCAGCAGCTTAACAGCAATTTACAAACGATGGACCGATTTCTACTTCGGTCAAAGGGTGCAGAAGAAACACAATTTCTCTGCACTAAATGGGCATATTTGTTTAAGTACAGGTTCACAAATTGTGCCATCAGTCGTGATCTATCGTCGATAATTCCAGTCAAAGTTGTACGTAGCCACAGCTTGTTGTGTTCGACTCCCTACATGCATCTTCCTCGCGCCTGCATCAGCCCACCGACCGGCTCTGTGTTTATTGTTGTCTGTCTCTGGTTTTCTCGCTCCCTCTCTCATTAGACCCTTTCCCTCCCTCAGTGGCTGTCTTGGTGATAGCTCTTTCAAATCATTCCTGTCTCAGATGAGGTCATAATTAAATTACTAATTAGAGCAATTAATCCATTTATGAACAAGCTTCAATTAGATGAGAGCATCGCATGTCATGTTTGTGTGTGCGTGTGTGTGAGACTTATGTGTATTGGTTTGCCTCGGGCTGTGAGAGATACAGATATTCTTACCGTCACAGTGGCGGTACTGTACCATGAAGGTCTGCCAGGATCATTTCCTCAGCATTGTGTGGTTTCTATATGTTGCATTTTTCCAAGATGTGTTAGTCGTTTTACATAATAAAAGAAGAAGAAAAATGACTATGAAATCTGTGTACTGACTAAAATGATTCCCCACCTGTTCACACAGATTCTAGAACACGTGTGCAACAAGCTAACATATGCTGTTGATTGATGCCCTCTGGAACAACATCAAGTAAAATCACCAGATTTAAGCTACTGCTTACATGAAAAATCACAGATTGAATTTATTTTGTGCAATGAAATAGTATATAGTTTGGGTTAGTTTAAAAATACAACAAAAATGAGTTGCACTTCATTTAAACATTCATCCATTCATCCATTATAAACGCTTCATCCAAGAAAGGGTTCGGGTTTGTTCTTTACTTTCATTCAACATTCCAATTCTAGTTCTAAGGTACCACTGACACATTCCTCCACTTCTACCTCTTTCCTGTATGGATTTTGTCACCTTGTTTAGAGCCACTTTATCTATGACCAAAAGTAGTTTGTGAGATCACAGTGAATTTATGAACAGGTTGGCGTTGGGTCTACAAAAGAGGTTTGTTTTTTTTGTTTTTTGCTCGATGTAATTATGTTTCTCAAGGGTATTTTGGATATATCAAAATCCAGAACTGAGTGTCAAAAACCTGATGTTCAGTGACCGCCACAATCTCATCAGTTCAATTTCACTCCACATCAACATGTGACAAATCTTAAGAAGCTTCTTGAAGATCATTTATTGTTTGTTATATGCATTCTTCATAGTGAGATAAAGTAATTTTGGACCATAAAGATCTGTTTTTTTAGTTTTTTGGGGTTTTTTTTTCATTCAGTCTTTATATTGCTTCTTTGAGGGCCTTCTGTCATGTTGGCCAGTGGATATTTTGCCATACAGGACTATCTTAGGCATACAAAGATCTTCCATCCTGCCTTTCCCAGCGTAGTTGTGACTTCAGAATCATGGCTTCGATGTTGATAGTCTGTCTGCTCCAGGATGTCGGTGCTGATGACAAAGTCACTCCAGTGGATGTGGAGAGTCGTACAGCACTGATGAAATCACTCGAGGAGTCGTAGGTGGTGTCGATGGGTCAGAGCCATGCAGCAAGGTGGCAAGTACAACAGCTCTGTATACTTGAATCTTGGGGTTCTTCTTCAGCTTGTTGCAAGCTCTTGTACAGTCTTTGCAAGACACTGTTTGCCTTGGCCTTGCCTTGTTGAGGGAAATAAATACGTATTTTTGTCACTTTTTTACTGAATAATCCATTATGTTGTTATTTCACTTTTGCTGTTGCATTGTGGCACTGGCTCCTCTTTGCCACCATCATGTCAGAAGTCATTATGGAGAGAAAAACAATACAAGGCATTACAGTTTCAACTGATAAAATGCCGGCAAATACCATGTCACTTTCTTATTGAAGAAGCCTTCCATTACAATAGAACATTAAAAATGTTGTGCATGTTCCATGGAGAATGTGAAGGGCATGTACGTACTTGACATGACCTTGCCTTTCCATTTTCACTCTGAAGCTAGAACATCTCAGTAATAAATCAGTGTGTGTGTGAGAGAGAGAGAGAGAGAAAGAGAGAGAGTGTCACATTGCTTCAGAGACGTCTTGTTCCCAAAGTACAGTGCCAGGTCATAATGATGTTTCCAGGCTCGCTCTTACTCTTTCCCCTCCTTCTTTTGTGTAGCTCCCTTCTTCCTTTTCCTCCCATGTCTCCCTGTGCTAAACTAGGACAAGGACATCCAGAGACAAAGTAGTGCTTATTAGTGTCCTGGCCTGGACACTCCCACGAAAATGCACATGGTGTAGTCCTTTGCCTGAAGGTGACTGTGGGAGATGTGAGGAACCAGTCATTTTGCTACAGTTACCTCCTGTTTTATCAGATAAGTACAGGCCATCCAGATGGCACAGTAGGGAAACTCACACCAGACATCTTTTACATGACTACAGTCGCATTTTATGGGAGTGAAGCAGTTTTGGCTAAAATAGAGAACCCAAAATTGAATCAAGAGGGCTGGGGGTAACTCATGTCAAATGAGCCGCAGGAAGACTAGTTTGCTTTTTATAACGTGTACAGTGAGTTAAAGAAAGCATTTATCAGACACTGATAGCGGTGTCCAGATACTGTAAATGCTCCATATTTTCAAATTGTGGCTTATACAATTAAATTATATTGTGGTTTACAAGTGGATTGTTTGAGCAACATATGCTGTACTTGCTTCACAAGTTGTCTGCCTGTCAACATTTCCACTGATAACGACATAAAGCCTGGTTAAAAAAAAACAACATTTGATTGGGTGATGCCATTTCAGTTTGAAGTACTGACTTCTACTGACTTGTCTACCGGGATTTCTTCCCTACACCATCATTGTGAGATTGTCATGTGACATGACGTTGATGACATGTGCAGAAGAACTGTTTACTGCAAACATAGTGCTGGTAAGCACAATAGCAGCATTTTTTTTAAAAAGCTGCTTTTTCCGGCATTTACACAGATGGAGCGTTTTCAAATTAATCCACCCTGGTAGATTCAGTTTTTGTGTGTTAATGATCACCCGAAATACAACAAAAGTTATTAGTTTTCACTTTGAAACATGGTGTAATGTAATGATGGACTGTCTTACTTGACTGAAAGGAGCTAAAACAAGGGATACAATAGTTTAAAAAAAAATGTTTGCTGTATATTTTGAAGTAAGTTGCCACACCACAATGATGGCATTGAAGAGGAGGAAACCTCCACTAATACTATTCAAACAGCACTCAATCGAGCAGAAACACCCTTTAGATGATATACTCTTACAGACTGCAAGATTTTCATGGACAACTATAACTAAAACATATTGGTTAACAGGCTTTTTCTTCAGCTTCAGGCTCCTCATTGAGATAAACACACCCTCAGCTTAATTATATATGCTGCAATCATTTTGTGGTTCAATTCCAAGCACCAATTGTTTACCTGCCGGTATCGTTCACCAGACACTAAATCCCAACGTGCTTGCTACAATGCATGAGCAGCATGTATGACAACTACAATTAAGTGTTCATACATTTCTTGGGAAATGATCATCAGGTATCCTGAAATTTAACAAATCTAATTTTATAACCTTGGTGGCTCCATGGTTGGAGTGTTATACTTGAGAATAGTGAAGTTGCAGGTTTGAGCCCCACTGTGGGGATTAGAATTTCAAGAATGTGTGTTTTATCAAGACACTTAACCATATTTGCACCCTTGGGTGTTTCCTGTCAACTCAGACCCCTTGACACCTATTGTAATTCTGTCTTATAAAGCTATTGTTTTTATCACAACAGTCTACACCCCTTTGATCAATTCCCACAGTACAATCACTGAAATTCACACTGCTCATTCAAATATCTGGGCCAAGACGTAAAAATGAAGGCAGGAATCATATCTATCAGTTAGCAAATAAAAACTAATCACCCAAGAATGGCCCTTAATAAGCTCATGAAATGTAAATAAAGGCATAAGTGCTGTTTGATTGATGGAACATGCTCAAGGCTTGACCAATCAGGGGAGGAGCTTGTCAACCCGCCCCTTGGGTATCTCAGTAAACCTGTCACTCACAGAAATCATTCACCACCAATTAAAAGGCACAAGCTGACAGTCTGTGTGAATGAGCGACACTGTCACATCAATTAGTGTGACTGTGCAGCTGCCAAAAGTGAGCTCTGCGTGTGGGGGTGGATGGGGTGGCTGGGGTTGGGGGGGTTTAGCAGAGGCAAACACTTAAAGGAATGTGCGCATGTAACAGTCCCCTTGTCTGTCATAGGTGTCCCTGGCTGACAACTCTCTGACTCTTTTTTTCCAGTTTGCACCCATCACTCTCTTCCTGTCTGTCTTTTCCTTCCTTTACTTCTGTCTCCATCTATCCCCCCCCCCCACTGTCCATCAGCTCACATCTTCTCTCTGCCTTGTCAAGCTTAACCTTCCTTCATCCCCAGTTCCATTCGGTTGCCTTTACTTTTCGCGCGGCGCTCCCTCCCTCTCAATCAATGTCGCATGTAATTAACGCCTACAGCTTTGGCTTGACAGGCCTATTAAAGTGAACTGTAGGATCAACTGGTTGATGCCCACCTACCTGCAAGGAACAAGCAACACTAAGTCTCATTTGTCACTCTGCATCCCGACTGTAATACTCATCAAGCAGAAGACAGTCTCAATTAAGTTTGAAGGCACAGGTCACATTTATTTCACCAGAAGAAAATCTTAAAGGTGTACAGGAGGATTTTCCCGAATTTTAGGAAAGAACCGCCCTCTCCACCTTTTGAAAAAAAGCACATGCGCAACGCTCTAATAAACTAATCAACCCTGGAAAGTTACAATATAGACGGAGATAGCTTTTACTGGAAGTGATTTGAAATGGATTTCTCCAAATAGAATGCCAAGCTTTACCTGTCGAGTAGAAACTTCGCGACTGAAGCATCAGTGGGAAGCCCAACCTGAGCTTTCAGTGCACGCCATCGTGTGAAAGAATCTCCCAAAAACACTCTGGTCTTGTTTCTCTCTTCCGAAGCCTTTCTCTTCTTCTCATACACTTCGAAGACACTTTTTCTCTTGCGACCCTCTGCCATTTTCAAAGTACCCGGTGAGAACTGCGAGCCAGCTGAAGGCGTAGCTCACCATATACACCTGAAAGCGCGCATGCGCAGAAAGTGAAAACTAATAGATCCACGCTACCTGGGGACGAGCACGTACGACGGCCTTACGTCACCAGAATGATTGACAATTGGGAAGACCAATAGTCTTGATGATCCACCCGGAAGTATAACATCCTCATGTACACCTTTAATATTAAACATTAATAGATGGTTTCTTTTGGTTGTGGTTTGTAAAGTTGTTGCTTTAAAAAGTAAAAAAAAAAAAAAGTCAGAAGTCCACATCAGGCAATAGGTTGTGGCTTCAGGAGGAACTTTAAGTTCAAGTTCCACAGCTATGAACTTAATTATAATTTTAATGATTAAACTATGCAACAAAGTCTATACATTTTGTCACATTTGTTTAACTAATATGTTGTCTGATGGCTGTGATGATGTTCAAGAAGATCATAACTGTCATCATTGTAACTGATTGTGTGTCAAACTATCTTTCCCACAATTTTGTAACCATGACACAAAGCAAATTACATTTCTGTCATTGCATTTTAATTACCATAATGACAATAACTGTAAAAAAAACCAAAAAAAAAAAACGTGTTGCTGTTTCCAGCATGTGCTGTGTGTGGTGTAATTTATTATTTTTTTCAGTACCATGCAGTTACTATTCAAACCGAGTCCAAACGAGACCAAATAAAGAACTTGCATTTATTAATGGTACGTATTTGCAAAATGCTGGCCATTTAGTCTTTTCTTGAATAAATCAGTTAATACACTAGGTGTCATCTTTTCTATTTTTTTTTTTTTTTTTTTTTGCTGATTTCATTTTATTGATATAGAGGGTTTTTTTTCCCCAGTTTGAAATGCAGTCGTCTCTTACTGACATGGTCTGCCATTAGAAAGCTGTACTTCTGGTCTCATCGACAGAAATCTGTGTTAAATACTTGATTGATTTTGTGGTTCCCTGTAGTTGTATGTTCATCAACAATTTCTGGTTTTATTGCTCTATTTCAGAAAAAGTCAGAACTCCGCGAAAATGTGGTCTCATTACTTGTACCCTAATGACTCCCTTTAGATCATTTTGCTGTCATGAGTACACAAAATAATTTTTTCCAGCTCCACTGTGATTGTTCAATTTCCATTAAACTCAGACTAGATACACAGAGGGAAATGGCTGCCAAACAAAGTATTTATACACCCTTGGAAGCAACTTGAGGTTCAGTGATGATACTTTTACACTTACTGTACCAAAACAACCTAAAATTGGACTTGAATTGCAGCTGCACATGTTGACAAAATACATTTATTTATTTTTTGTATTGTGTTAATACACTTAAAGGCAACACTTAAGCTATTAAAAAAACACACACATCAAAAACGTTTTAATCAAAGGTGGGCAAAATTGCAATTTGTACATTTAAAATTGGAACCATTACATTACCTTTATGGATGAAATGCATCACTGTTACATCTTATGTTAATACAAAAATGACCATTACTGTATGGAGATCTAAACTGTGAGCACAGTGTTGCCTGAGCTGTATAATCTCCCGCCATAATCACTACGATATATTAAATATAATTAGTTATTCTAATGAGGTCATTAGCTGAAAAAACAAACTTCCCATGATGGTCCTGAGTGTGGTTACTGTGGACTATAAAGAATGCATTTTGATAGGATCCGGTCAATAAAAAGGGAGGAAAGGCAGTTGGTGAAGGTAACAGTCAAGGTCTCAAAAAAACAAAACAATTCTGTTTGTATAGGAATGCTCGCTGAGCCGTCAAAACTCTCAAAGTTTCGGGCTCCTGAGAAAATAACCAAAGCAAATCCACCTCTGTGCATGGGCATGGAGATGATTCTGTCTTCTTCGACATGATGCGCCGCTGCCTTTATAGCTGCAAGTGGTCTTGAAGCACAACTGTTGTGAAACTTTAAAGCTGCACTCGACTGGAGTAAAGCTGCATTCACATGGAATGGGAATAACCTTCACCAGGAGTTGACAGCTCTGAGCATAAAGACAGTGTTCATGCATTTTTAACCTGATTGAGGCCATCATAATGCTGAATGGTTTTCATAGATCTTTTGTACTGACAGAGCTCTAGGACTTCAAGAAAAATAAAAGACGAGTAGGAAGCCACTGCAAGAGCCAGAATCAAAACGTGTGAACGTCTGCTTCGTGGCTCCAGTCTTTTCCCTCTGCCTTGGTTTGACTCTCAAACTGTGTCTCCCAAGCTGCTCCAACTCTAGGTGGAGGTTAAAAAAGCACACTGAGAATTACCCTGCCTGGATAATGATGTATAATTTGCTGTAATTACTATTTATCTCTTGCGATGTGGAGGGAGAAGTAATATCTTCATCATGATATCACCATTTATAACCCCAAACCTTCACAATGAGGCTCAACAGAGAGTAAGTGTGTCGTGGGTGTTTGTGCAGGTTTGTTTACACCAAATCAAAGCAAACTAAAAAGCAAGCCGAACACGTTCAGCCTCTTTAATTGCACTTTACAGCTGCCTAATATTAAAAACATACCGTTTGAGTCATATACAAATTACTTTTGCATCTTTTCTCGGCAAATGCAACTCGTACGTGTCTTTATTCTCTATTTCTAGTTAACATCCCAAAGGCTCATTTCAGAATAGTTCTTAGATTATAATTACAGATGCATGAATGCAAACTGAGTCCACACAGACATAAGCTCAATAAAAACACTCCACTTAAGTCGGTTGCATCTCATTGTGCTATAAATGTATTTTTCCTTCAGTTAAGAATGATACGACCGTCATATACTCCTGTCTTTGCTCAGTAAACTAGACTTCACGTCGTTTAATCTTCTCAAACCAGTTGGACATGCCAGCTCCTCTTTAAATGCAACAAAACCCAGGGTCAATTGTAACCAGATACCCTAACCAACTGGTCACTGGAAATTATTCTGTTTTGTCTCTCGCTCTCATTTCAATATCCCTTCCTGCTTCTTGGTTCTTGGCCCCGTCATGATGAAAGGGCTTGTGGCATATAATGCTTATACTGTCTTTTACTATTTTTTTTTTCTTTTCATTTAGTTCCAACATTTGGTTGAATGTTAATACATTCCCCTATATTATTTTTTTTTAACTCAAGATGAAATGCTGATCACCCACATTACTATTACCAGTATGGGCAACATGAGTTGTATGCTATTTATCTCTATATACTGTTCTGTCTCTTTCTATCATGACCAACATTAACACCTGCAGCAGAGTTAGCTACAGTAGCTCATCTGTGCGATGGGACCACATGGGCCACCCTTCACTCCCAATGTTCATCAGTGAGCCGTAGCCCTCTGGGACCTTGTTCACCAGTTCACCAACTTTCATTTCTTAACCATGTTTGATATGTATTAACCACTGCACAGTTCGAACTCCCCGCAAGAGCTCATGTTTTTTCCATTTGTTCTACCTTTAACACACCGACCTTGAGGTAAACATGTTCGCTTGCTTTGTATTATATCCCACGCCATGATAAATAAATAAACATGTTATTCACTTGTGTTGCTATGATGAATTAATGATCATATGATCGGTGCATGGTCCGTATTCCACAAGAAATTGTGGAATTTCTGGCTACGTCATTGTATGAGTGTGAGTAACACTCTAATGTTGTGAGAGGCTCTGGCTCAGTTGCTAGTCAAGGGTCCTTGAGACAACAATTGATGGTGGGAAACCACCTTGCTTGGCAGCTGCTATTGGTGTGTGAGTGTGAATGGGTGAACATGACATGGGTTGTTTTGTTGAGACTACCCCAGAGGCAGCGATGCCGGGGACGTGTTAATTAGTAACGTTACTATGACCACTTTTTTCCAGTAATGCGTAATCCAACGCGTTACTATTTACAAACCAATAAGATTAAAGCTACTTATCCAATTCACTGTGCGTTACTATTGTAGCGTCCAATAAGACTAGTTTCTTGTCTGCAAAGCCGCTTTATTATTAAACAGAACTGGCGCTCCTCCATTTTCTTCGGACACAGTCACACGCACACAGTGCATGCTGTCATCTGACCCGACCCCTTCTCCACTCTCAGCCAATCACAGGCCAACCCACTCTCAGGGTGTGTTCAGGTAACAGAAAAGAATTGGAACCAACCATTGTCATCAATAAACCTTAACATTGCAATAAGCCCCAACCCTTTTTAAATCAATCAATCAATTAATCAATGAAAGACTTACTTCCGGGAGGGGGGCAAATAAAGTCACATTGAGCAGGCAGTTCCAATAAATAAAGAAATAGTGTAACAACAGACTTCAGCTACATCCTTGGGTAAATAAATACCAGTAATAGCAAACATATGATAATAAAGCTGTGAGTCGGATATAAATACAACAAAGAATGAAGGTCAAAAGTTAAATATGTATCGGCTTGTGCAGGAGGCAAGGATCAGTTTTTCGCAAAACTGGTTGTACTTTTTATGTTGAGATGGTGGGGGGGTGTTGGCAGCTGCTGAAGGTAACTAAAAAAAGTAACTTGAAATCTAACTTAGTTACTTTTAAAAACAAGCAATCTGTGAAGTAACTAAGCTACGGCAAGGATTAGGTCAACTTTCCATAATATTAATGGTGGATGGATAAATGAAGATGGTAAATAGGGCTTTCAAATGAATTTTAAATCATGCTTCTAAAATTACAAAATATTCATTTAAAAATTGCAGACATGCTATGAGCACACAATGTGCAGCAAACGTTGCTCGGAGGAAACGACATGCTTGTGCAGTTGACCCACAAGTGGGCTTTTTTTTTTTTTTTTTTGACCATAACTGCACGTGGAAGAAGTACCTGCCCACTTCATTGAGATAGATGCATACTATTAGGGGAAAAAAATAATGAGAAGGAGGGAGAAAGAGACAAGTGAGAAATGATCAACAGAAGGTGTTCTCATATCATGAGCTCCAGTTGAACACTAACTATTCTCCTTGTTAGTGAGAATAACCGTACAAGGAGGCTATTCATTAGGGAGCAAATGTGAATGCCACATCATGTTTAGCAGCATCTCTGGAGTGACACTGTAAAGAGAAGCAGGGATATTAAAGCACAGCATGTTCTAATCAGTCGTGAGAAAACTGTTTGGTATGCGGCGCTCATTCTCCCCTCATCTCGCTGCATTATGCAGCTACATGCACTTACTGACTGCACTCGGATAACGAATTACATTCACTGAATTATCTCAGGTCAATAATTTACTTGACTGAGTTGAAGGTACTCTGAATAACCACGCCGGGCACTGTCTGAGTTTGTTGATTGCATGAGATAACAGAAGTAAACTGAAGGCGCTGGGTCAAAATAAATGATAAATAATTGAAGAACCAGAAGCAAACATTTTTTTTTTATTTAAAAAAAAAAGATTCTAAAAGATTTTAAAAAAAACAGTAAATTCCAAAACAATTTATATTTCTGTAAGCCGTGGCAAGTGTGTAGATTTTTGTACTATCAGCTATTGTTTTTGGTCACCCCTTGTGGCTGCAGTGATCATGACAGAGACCGTATAGGAAAGCAGAAGACGTATGTGGCCAAAAGAAAACTTTCTGTGTTTTCTTTCGGCGGCTTTCTGTGTGCTTGTGCATTTGAATCTACATCACAAAAAAGAAACTAAATACTTACCACAGAAATGTAGTTTTTCCAACAGTTTAAAGCAAGCAAACAAGGGACTCTATTAAAAAGTGCCTGTTTTTGTTTTATCAGCCTTTATTAAGAGTCTTGTGAGCTTCTCTTTTATCCACTGCTTTCATAGGCCCGCCGTGACAGGCAGAACCATCCCAAGCAGCATTGTTAGCAGTGAAACAAAGAGCAAGCGACAAATCCTCTGAAAAGCTTTTCTGGTTTCCTCCGGCCATGTTCCTCTGAATGACTTTTCTCTGTTGCCGACGGGGCGTTGTTCCGTTTCATCAGGTTGTAACGCTAACACCTTTTCCAAGTAGTTGATCCTCTGCACTGGAGCACCTGAAAAGCGACATGGTTTTCAGTAACATTCATAGATTTTATTCTACATTAAAGAGCCGCAGTGTTGATTTATACATTTTTGGATACTTTGTGTCCGAGTTTCTTCAAGCGAACAAACCAAATGAGGTCACTGAATCCCTGAGTACAAAGGTTGGGGATGCAAATGACACTTCCATGGAACTTCCACTTTTACCTGCCCCTCTACAGTACACATGCAGCATTACCATTCCGATTTCATATAAATATACCCCATTTTGGGTGTGACTGCCTCATATCGATGGTACTGATAGAAACTGATAGAAATCTGTTATCCCTGATAACTTTTGTTTTTGCCTTGTGAATTTCCTTCATGGCTTCAAACTGAGTTTCCTAACTTTGTTTTGTCTCTTCATATTATATCTGGTACGCATGTCTGTTTTATTCCTAATATGTTTTCTTATGAGGTCCATAAGTTTCGAAAATTTGATTTAAAAAAAAATAAAAAAATCTATCAATGCTACCAATCATTTTCAGAGCAACTACTATAGTCTAAAACAGTGTTTTTCAACCACTGTGCGAGATATAGTCAGGTGTGCCGTGGGAAATTATCCAAAGTGTGCAGAGTAATCGTGTATAAATACTGTGGCGAGCACCTCGGAAGAATTGCTCTGAGTTGAGATTCTATACTGCCAGCTGAACACCAGAGGCTTTTATTTTGACATGAGCACACGCAATCGGTACTTCATGATAGGATGACACTCCACACAACACATTTCTCACTCATGGTTGCACACCAACATCCAACAAACCAAACCAAACTAGACGAAATAATGAACTATCTAAACCGAGGAACAAAAACACAACACAAGCACAAATCAACACACACAACAACCCCAACAATAACCCTCAATAACCTCCGGCAACACATAACCTGAACTCCCATCATGTACCGTGTCAGTGACAGTAATGGAGAAGTTTTTGAAAAGGAAGAATGCTAACCAGGATATCAGCTCTGTGTTCATCCATCAGGTCCAGGTTTCACACTGAGTGAGTAAAAATTAAAAAAAGAAATTGGGAAATACTTTTTTCTGTATTTATTTGATTCCTGATGATAAAGCATTGATGAGAATGACTATATATTGTTAATATAGGCTACAGAGTTTCAAAGTTTACCATTTTCGGGTGGTGGTGTACG
The DNA here is from genome assembly GCF_963422515.1 of Blennius ocellaris. Taxonomy (NCBI): domain Eukaryota; kingdom Metazoa; phylum Chordata; class Actinopteri; order Blenniiformes; family Blenniidae; genus Blennius; species Blennius ocellaris. Next base: position 5,802,200 of record NC_137666.1, read on the forward strand.
TCGAGATTTTTCCAAAGAAAAAAGTGTGCCTTGGCTCAAAAAAGGTTGAAAAACACTGGTCTAAAACATACGATTTAAATACTTTCCATATTTTGACAGCAACTATTTTTATTCCTTGAAAAGAACTACAACTTCAGTGTAATTTTGTAGTGCTTGGATTCTTATATTGATAGCATGAGCTTAGTTTTTGCTCACTGATAGCTCGTCCATCTGCCTACCTAATAGTCAAGTAAAAAGAACATAAGCTTCTTTTTAGCCTGCATGACAACTTAAATAGTAAAAACTGTTAACAAGTAATCAAACCATGCACAAAGGTTGACATTGGTTAATGTCTTACACAATAACAAACTGCTTGTATATTCAGCAATTGGTAATTTGCTATTACCAATTCAGAAACATTTTGAATGATTCATATCCAGTTTTGTCATCATGCTTTGTGCACAGATGAATTAATAGGTCAGCAAACACTTACACAACATGATTTTTTTTATTAACTTTATTTTTAGTTTATCTTGTCATGCCAACAGTCATCATTTAAATATAACATAAGCAATTACCTTGATGTTAGCTGAGGTACCTGTGCTTGTTTTTGGGGAACAAAGTAATCCTTCGCGGCAGATTTTCCACACAGCCATGCTCTTATCCACATTTTCGTCTGACATTTTAATACTGAAACTTTCCATCCGTAGAGCCAAACAATGCACTCTCACATCTGCTATCATGCTGAAATGACCTCTTGATCTTATGCTGTTTTCAGCCATCTAATGCATTTCAGCTTTTCTGCTCATGTTGCTTCCTCTTTCTTGATGTTTTGATCCTTTGTTGCTCTCATGGCTACAGATATTTACATAATATCTCCATTGATTTTTAAATGGAGATAGGCAGTGGGTGGAATCGCAACCTGAAGCAACAACATAAAAGGAACTTCAAGTGAGGACACCAGGTACAGAAAGTATTGCAAAGAACACCTCGTTATTCAATTTATTATTTTTTCCCCGATTTCACATACTTTTCTTGTTTGTATTTTTCTTTACAATACACATGTTACTCATTTGTGCATTTCAGTAGTTGTAAAACAGCTTCCATAATGTTCGGAACATTGAGGAACACCCAGCTGATACAATTTCAACTAAATGCAACCTTCTGCTCCTAACAGTGATACACATAATGTACATATGCTGCAACACCTGCTCAAAGAAATTCAACTACTTTATCGACAGTCTGCTACTCTCTCACCGAGTATAGCTACATTATAATCCAACATAACGACCTGAAGTGGCCAGAGAAAAACACAAACCAGTCCACTTTTTTGTCTCTCCTTCCTCTCCACTATCATCCAATGAGTTCTTTTTTGTTGATTTAGTTCACTTGAGTTCATTAGACATCACTTTTGTCTGTCCCCCGGTCTCCATTACAGCTTGCTCTCTGAGCTTGGCGTCTGACCTCTGTCCACACATTTCACTACATGCACATTTTCTGCCAGACAGGCTTACTTGTCAGTGTGCGAGAGTGCCGAGGAAGGAAAACAAAAGTGTGTGGGTGTGTGTTTGTTAATCACCTGCTGCCTACCTCATACTTGTGACAGTAACAGTGTGACTGCTGATATTTACGCTCAGGATATTTAAATGTGGGTTTCTCCAGTTAGAATAGAAAATCAGTATATCGAATGAGTTTTACTCTTGTGCCCTTGCATTTACTTATTCCGTGTTAATTTAACCTTCATATTGCACTGATATAAACACTCATTGATGGGAGGTTTTCATCCTACACGTGTTATTTCAGTACGTTTCAGGGCACTCCAGGTGTCTCATACACACTAGAGCTCTTACATCTCAGGGTGCTGTATATATTAGCATGGAATTTAATAGCATTTATTTGACTTTATTCTGCGATATAGATTACTTCAACTTCTATATTACTTTCAGTTCTGAAAATCTGTTTGAATTAAAATATATGCTCATTTTGATGTTAGGAAAGGCGTTATCTTGTTTTCTTTGAACACTTTCCTCCAACTGTTTTAAAATTGGGGCAGCAATTGAAGCACAGATAGGGTGTATTAGAAGGCTCATTGATCCATATATTGTCCCATCAAAATACTTTAATACGATGGTTTGTCTCAAAAACGGCAGTCAAATTAACTGAGACTAACATTATTGAGAGAGTTTCCTTCCTTCCTTATTGCCCATGGACAGATCAGCACATTTTGATCAGTTCTCTATCGAGCCAGGGGGCGTCAAATGCATTTCGCAGTGGTTTAATCACGCTGAACAGTTTATAAACCTGAAAGCGCTTAAAGACTCATGTCGCATGAAAAGTCATCAAAAGTGCCTATTTTTAGAAAAAGGAAATTGAATGCAGATCTCGCAGCTGTCTATCACCTCATTTAACTTCAATGAAGAACCACTATTAAGTTATTACTGCAGAGGTGGGATACCTAGGAGGCACACCTTGCCACTTTATATTGCTGAATGTGACAGTGCATGCACAGTTGGAGGAAATGAGCCCAGAAACGGAGTCTGATGGCCCTGATGGTGAAGCTGGCGAGGTGCCTTCTGTAATCCATACAGCTTTGACATGCTGTTGCTTTCCAGGCAGCCCAGGCTGTGCAAACACTCCACACATGACCAAATGACCCAAACACAACAAGACAAATGCAGAGTTTAAAGGGAAAGTGCCTTTGGACAACAGATGGTTGCATAAAATTAAACCATTCCAAGTTCTGCGTTACTAATTTATTGGCTTTACCAAGCTCAAAAGATTGCAAATGGTCATTGTGTAAAATAACTTCTTTACGTCAGTTAATTCAAACATGGTCATGTATTAAATACATAAACATAGCATGTCAGCACTGTGATTGATGGTGTATGTGTGGAAAATTCAATATCCAGGCCCCACCTCATATGAGGCTTTATTTTCTGTGAATGCACTTAAGTTCAGTCCAATTTGTAATTGTTGTGACACACCGAAGGGCTTTCTAAAGATAAAATTTATTATTTTTGACAAACCAGTGAACAAAGTTGCCTCACTGCATGGATTTCATGCATGCGACTTCTCTATGATGTTTGCATCTTTTCCCAGATATTGTATGGATTTTCTCCAGGTGCATTTTCTCAGCACATTTATATTAGTGGATGCAGTTTGACTGCTGCTAATCACAAACAAATTGGAAAGGTGCAGTGCACAGAACACTGACGCTACTCCAACGAAAGATTTGTAGATTAAAACTGAGGTGAGATGCAAGATATTGTGCACATTGTCTGGTGCCATACATGCATGAGTGACCAGATTATGTTGTTATTCTTGTGCAATATGCCCACTCTTAGAACATACAGTGGCCATGGTTACATATGTTGTGCTCACATCCATGTTTATAAGACCAGTGTTGTACAGCAGGTAAGGATTTCTTATGCACTTAAGGTCCTTTGTTGGAAGTTTAGTAAAAATAAGCTTTCCATGCTTAGAATTCAAAACTGTATATGGTTATGCATTATATGGAATATGCCTCATGACTCTCAATATATTGCAGGGAAATTTTAATAGTTTATGTAATTTGATATATTGCGATGGTTTGAAAACTGCATGAAACAAAACAGTTGTGATTTAAGAACACATCATGGTGATTTATAGGTGTGTGTAGAATCAGTTTGTCATTTTGAATCTCTACATCACAAATTACAATTCCTCTTTTCCAAGAGTCAGTGATTAAATCAACGTCCTCCATGAATCATTGTTATACAGCATGATCCCAACTTTTATACAATACCTTTGAGAGTTGGTACAACAATGAAACATAATATATCTCATTATTGGGTGCATTGATACCTTGAAATTTAATATAAACTGCCTAGAGTATCAATTTACAAATTAGATGTGATGAGCTGATACAGAGATGACAACCTGTTAATTGTATGTTTTATTTTGTCTTCTGGATTTGTATTGCACAAAACTGTGTAAACAACTTGAACAAATGTATTCCGTGATAGGCCAAAATAGATTAAAGAAATGAGAGATTAAAAGGTAAACTGAAATTAATTATTGGCTTTGTGTTTTTGAAAATGAACAGCTGTCATAAGGATTGTGTTCAGCAGAATGACACAAAACAGCATGGGCCCACGAAGAAAGCGTTAAATTGAAACTTGAGTTTCTTTAAGTAAAATAACACTTGCATATCAATAATCCGTGCATGTTCACAAGGGAACTAACGTGCCAAAGCATGAATGATCGATAACTGCAGCAGATGGTGTGTTTTTGTTGTTTGGATTCTGTTGTGGTGGATTGCAGAAGTACATGTTGTGAGGGATTTAACTCTTGATAAGCCAATGGTATTTTTAGTCTGAAGCCTCCACTTACCAAGAGCTTTATCACTAATTGGAGGAGGAGAAAAAAAAAAAGAATCTACTGTAAGACTAAGTGAATTGTAACTCGTGGCGAGTTACAATTCTAAGAGTAGAAAAACAAAACCTTTTTCTCGTTATTACACCAATCAGACTTGGGAAGGGCAATTTCAGTGGAAGGTGTGATCAGCAGTCTTTCTTTCCAAGATATCGCAAAGAAGTTGCATCATTTCAGCTGGACATGATTATATGTCTTCAATCCATATTATTCCTTTGACCGGCTATATTAACCAAAGAGCTTGTTTGGTGTTCGATGAGAAGTCTTTACACCTGAATAAATCTTTATTTTTTTCTGCCAGATGTGAATAAGAGTGGCATATCTGGCACCACTTCATTAAGTTCAAGCTGTGTAATGTCTGTAGTTTCTCAGACATCTCAGTATTATCTGGAGTTTACAAAATCAGAAGCACTTGTTGACAAGAACGTCAGTGACACTGCCCCAGTACCCACATGCACAGCACAGACATAATTGACGTTACGCAGTGTTGGTTTCCGTAGCACACGTGTGCTTCCATACTAATTATGTGCAGCCCTGTCTAAGTATGCTGTTGACGCCTTAAAGTGACGTCGATGACAAGGTTGTCTGAGTGGTTGTTGAGTAATTCAGATTCTCTTCATTACCTCCTCTTCCATCATCGCAACACTTTTTGTTTCAGTATAGTTTAGAGTTTAATTCTTTGACTTGCATTGATCATATCATATATTATCACTGCTGGTTCCTTGGTGTTGAATTTTGGGTAAAATGGTAATTTAATTGACATCAAGGTGGAATTGAGTGTATTATTAAATCAAACACCATGGCATGATATGCCTAGGATAGCGGATATGGTTGATAAAAATAAATAAATAGATGTTTCTAATGTTTCTAAAGGCCTTATCACTTTCAACATTTAGTGATGGGAGTCACAAAGCTGGATGTAAAATCAAGTTACCAACAAGACTACTGAGCATTTTTGAAGGCTCTGAAGAGACACTGCATTGGGCCTTTGATGTAATATTGTCTCTAACAAAAGGCCTTTACCACTTCTTTACTTTCTATAATGTCCTATTCACTTACCATGTGCTGAACAAGACTGTTACTTTATCCATTTACTGCAGAGAGCCATTGCTTTGCGTCTCTCTGAAGGCCATCAGGGTTAAAGTGCCCAGCTTCAACTATATCAAAGCATTTATAAAATGGAGGCAGTCATCCTTTCTGTTTGTGGTTGCAAGACTTAAGATTGACAAGAAATAAATGGTATTTTGTGAATTCTTAACGTGAGATCTGAACGAACCTCGGACAGTGTGGAAGCAGGGTCCACATGCAGATCTGGTTCACACTTAAAGTGATCTCTATTAAAGATGATAAATCAAACAGTAAACCAAAACTCAGAAAGGAAAGGGGATGGGGAAACAGATGGATTGTGTGGCTAAACTAGATAGGAACAACACTGCAAAATACACAAGAGGCTTGGAATAGAAAACCATAAGAAAACAGTACACAATAAGAAGGATACATGAATAAACTGAGACTTTTTATACACACCAGGAAGTAGGTAGGCAGAGGGTGATAGATAGGGAGAGCGAGCGAGCGCACAGGTGGAGATAGACACAAGGGATGAGAAAAGCGAAAAAGCACCACAGGCATGCAACGAGACAGCAGACATAAGCTTGAACAGGAAAATCAGAACAAGAACATGGATATGAAAACCATAAATAATCCCCAGAACAATAATCTGATCCACAACAATATGGCAATACCACTTGCCATATTAGAAAGGCCCATGAACTCACAGGCAATTTTCACAATTAGAAAATTGCATGTTTTTATGAGTGGAGCCCAAACAAAAGTACGTTGTGTTTACCAACACTATTTCTCTGTCAGAGTCAACAAGCATACATGGACAATCAATCCGATTTCTGATGTTAATCCTCAAGATGGTGCTACTTCAGCTATGAACTGTTCAGTAGACTTCAGACTCATCTTAAATGAACAGATTCCCACTGTCTTTCTTTTTACCAGGTGATTACTGCTGCTACATTGTCCTCAGTCCTACCATTTCTTCCCACATACAAGCTGGTCACTATTATTTAGAGTATGTTATGACGACAGCCAATTTCAGCAGACTGATATCATCGGGCTCCCGCTGTGTGTATATTCTTTATGACTATGTGTCATTTCATCCAAGTTGGAGGGGGGGGGGGGGTGTTATCGGAGACCATAAAATTAGGCACAATATCAGTGCTTGAAGATGAATAAATTCATTATCACTGCAGGACATATTTATCCGTGGGAGATTCAATACAAGTTTGCCATCAATTGTTCCAGTGAAGCATCTCTTCAATGGAAATGGTTTTATGCCATTAGATGCCCTCACAGAAGGGCTACATCTTTTACAGATAGTGAAGAGCGCAGCTGTGTTGTGTGACAGCCGAATAGGAAAGAATCAGAGTGATTGAAACACATTTTGAACCAGAGGATTGAAGTCAGTAGTGTGTGATTTGAGGTTGTGCCATCATCTCTGATGTTATCATAAAACATTTTAGCACTGACTTGAGCTCTGCTTTTTGCTGGATTGTGCAATCTTCAGACAAAAATGTGCCACCAGTTGGCCTCGCCCTATCTAATTTTGTCATTGCATAGAAACACATCGGGAAATATAATGAACTTAAAAAAAATTGTTATGCGGAGTGATTTATTTACATTTTATCCCTTAAAGTTAAAAACTGACAAAAAAGTATACCAATTTCAAAATATTATTTCATATGAATTAATTAATTTGACATGACACCATAATGAAATTATCCAATCTGAAAATGTAATCCTCTTACCATTGTTTAAAAAAAAAACATTAAAATCACTTGCCAGATTTTAAAAAGCTGATGATCATGAGTTTAGCCATCATTAGCACGAACCTAACACATACTTTAAACCTAAATAAACAGAGTTGAATACTAAGAGCATCATTACTAATACTTGGACCTCATGCAATAGAATACACACAATAACACAGATGTGGTCAACTCAGCGCAGTCTTCAGTATGACAGAGTAGATTCTAAACTCAAAAATTACTCAGTGTAAGATTGTAGATTTTGCATGAAAGTGTCAATATGTTAATAGTGGCACAATATTAAGTACAGTTTTTCCATAGTTTGACATAAGTATGTATAAAGATAAGCTTAATATAGCCTAACATTTTAATGGCGTGCTTATATTGTGAAGTGACAGTGTTCTGATTTGTATCTGACTCAAACAAGAGCCTCATTTGAATATCGTTTCAATTCAGTGACGAATGTATCCAACAGCCAGTACACAGTCAAGCTGAAGTGTGAGTCTACGAAGTTCGGCTCTCATTCCTTTCACGGTTGGAATTCTGTTGCAACACATTGTAACATTGTGAAATCCAGGCCTTCAGCAATTGTACTAGAGTCAAGGTAACACTAACCGCAGCAGTGCGATTGCTCCACAGCAGGGGGTGTGTGAACATTAACCTGACGAGAGCTTGTTAGAACTAATATTGTGATCTGAAGTGTCATTGCCTTTTCACTCACACCTGTAAATGAGTATTTGTTACCCAATTTTAGAATTCCTATCAAGCTGTTGCCAATAATATCCACAACTTTGGGATGGCGCATCTCGCATTGATCGCAAAAGAACCTGAATATATTAAAGTGCTGTGAGATCTGGTGAACTTAAGCTCCGTTGGGCGACAGGTTCCAACAGGATGACGCACCAAGTCACAAAGCTCCAACCATTTCCAAATGCGATTTTGAACATGATTGGTTTATTTGACTCAACTGTCCTTCACAGTTGCCAGATCTCAGTCCACCAAAGCATCTGGAACAGGAAGACATCAGTGTGCAACTGAAATATGTGGCAACTATGTGATGCAGACATGTTGGTTTGGATCAAAGTCTTTGTGGAAGGATTCAAACTTCCTGCTTATTTTATGACACAGAGTATGAAGGAAAATGTAACTGAAAAACAAATCCAAACTGTAACTGTAATTTAAATTTAAGCTGCTTGCCAGAATAGCAGTTAAGCAATTCAACAGATGACATAGTAATCAACACCTGCAGGTACTCATTTACTGGCTAATTTACCAACAATTGTGCCACATTTTGTATTCTGGGACTAAATTGCATGTGCTGTGATCAAAGCCTTATGAAAGCCCATTTCCACCACTTAAAAAAAAAGAAAGTGGGTAATACATTTGAGTTAATAAAGAGATCATAATTATAAGTAAAAAATTATGAGATAAAAAATAAAATCCCATGATAAGTCATAAGTGAGCCAGTAATTAAATGTTATCTCTTGACTTTAAAGTGCCCCAGTAAAACTGGCACTGAAACAATGTAATTGGATGCTATTGTACAACCATAGGTGACAACAATAGTGGATATGTTATTGAAGTGTAGTTTCAAGAGATAAAGATGCAACTAATTATTACAGTATAGCAATAAATGACAGTACAATCACTCATAGTCAATCAAATTAAATTATTTGGGTTGGGATTGTTTTATGTTCATATTGTGAATAAAATCCACAGAATATAAGAAAGTTACATTCCACATGTAGGAATTCGTCCACCTGAGAAGCCAAAACAAAGGTCGAGGCATTATATAAGCATCATTGCCTTCTTTTGCTCTACTCTCCAACATTTCTCTGAGGTATTTGTCATTAAAGGATTACTGAATGGATGCTATCGATGCTTCACATCTCCCCTGTCAGGAAGCAAAGAGGAGACGCTCATTATCAGGCCAGCTTTCTGGTTCTCTCTACTGTAAAACATGACAGCTATGGATGGCATACAGCAACTCCATATCGATCCACTGGCCAAGTTAAAAGGTGTGCTTTCAACAGTGGGAAGAAGAGGCAATTTAGGGGGAAGGAAGTAAAATCAAAAAGAAAATAAAGAGGGTAAGATCATTTTTAGATGTATAAAACGGTCTGCCAACATAAGGTCAAGAGCTCTATGAACCTGTGAACGTTTACCCCCAAATGGATTTTTCACTGTCAGTACTTTGACCACAGTCCAACGCAGGAGAATTAGACGAATGGAAAATGAGGCTTCATGGTTAAATTTGTCGATTTGTCTGGACTTTATTCCAAGTTTAATAACCCCATGTTTTTAGATGCAACCCAGAAAGCTGCTAACAAATGGGGACATGATTCATGACAGAATATAGTTTTAATCTAAACTCGTCTGGTGAGCTTTTTTTTTTCTTTTTTTTTTATATCATTCACAGTCATTGGAGGCAATTATTGCAAATCACTACCACACAATCTGACTGGCTGAGGAACCTTATTTCTTTTAAACCCCCCCGTGTCAACAGGGGATGAGCTGCAACGCTTGACAAGAGGAAGACGTGGAAAACATGACTGGGCTGATTTTTTCTTTTTTTTTTGTGAACAAATGACAGCGCTGCCAGTCAACGGTGCGATTTCCTCTTCACAGCTGTTAGTGCGACTCTGAAGTAAAAATCACTTGGGTGTAAAAAGACTGAGGCAAACAATCTGAATCCACAGTCACTCTCCCCAGAAGGAGTGAAAGGAGCAGCTCCAGACAGTGTCTCTTGACAAGATTATAACAGTGGAGCGTCGGCTCAGTCGTCTCTTGCTTTGGGCAAGACGTGTTCGGTTTGTGAGCTCCATAAAACCTACTCTGTCTGGGACGCAGCTGCATGTGTTGTTATAAGACGTACTGCCAACAAGAAAACAAGCCCACTGCCCACTCAGTGCTCCGTGTCAATACACAGACACAGACACACACACACACACACACACACACACACACACACACACACACACACACACACACACACACACACACACACACACACACACACACACACACACACGCACACACACACACACTGCAGTGGTGTAATATGAAAAGCACATAATTCAATAGCGTCACATGCTGAAAATTACATAAACAGGCTGCACAGACTTATTGTCAAACCTTTGAACATGCTTTAAAACTGAAGTCATGTTTCCACTGTGAGAAAAAAATACCAATATTTGCATTTGTTGTGGCATTATGATTATTTAATCATCATTTTTGTTCCCGTGAGGTGGCATAGCATAGCATTTCTTCATTCTGCCTGATGTTTTTCCTCAAATATCCTTTTAGTTAGTTGCATTAGGGCAGTTTTTTTTTTTGTCAACATAGTGACCCTCATACATTATTAATTCACAGCCAATGATAAAACATGCATAGAATACAAAATTAATTAGGAATCACCAATAATCGCATAGTCATCTCAAGGCACTTTTACAGAGTAAACAATTCCACATGAGCTAGTATAGGAGACTGGGAAGTATAAACTCTCTTTGAATACAAAGAAACCTACAGAACCAGGCTCTGGGTTCCACACATTCTGCTGTTCCGGTTCATGTTGGGGGATCAAAAGAACGAGAGAAAAGGATAGCAGTGTGACAAAGAACAACGGGGTGTTTATTTTGTCATTAATGAGAAACCAACAAAGATCAATTCTTAAACATAATGATCACGCATGACCGATAATCATCTCGAGGTACTGCAAGTTCAACTATGTCAAATGTTTTTTAAAGGATACCTTTGATTGCTTGCGTATGTAATAACTTCAAAAAAATAAACAAAATATTCTCAGTATTTAGCTTGCACTGATTAAAGCACTGCTTCGCTTGAAGGTTCTATTTACTTTTTTTTTTTGAAGGTTCTATTTACAATGTTGACCGTATCTCTGTGTTAGCCTCGTGGTGGACATGCGACACAACCAGGTTATATCGATATAGTCTCTCTCTCTCTCGCTCTCGCTCTCTCTCTCTCAACATGAAATATGCTGTTCTGGTGTTATTAGGTGGAGGGCAGCATTGTGCATTAAAACTTACATCATTGTAAATTGTAGCAGTCATGAACGTTTTTTAACTGCTCGAGACACACCATCTGTGGGAGCCTTAAAGTTTTGTCAAGTCAAGTTCAAATTCACCCACTAAAGCAAGAAATTGATTTTAAGGTAATCACATTGGCTCCGAGTTTGGATTCACACCTCCGGCGGTCAGTCTTAATCACAGAATGGCCCCCGATAACGCAGGACTAAAAGAATTGGAGCTGAATAAGTTTGTTTTCATCTTTCACGAGCTCACAGTTTAAGAGACTTTATTTCCTCTCCTATTGTGTTTTTGTTGTTCCTTTGATGGGCTTCTGAAAACATGTCAAGCCCACACATCTATTAAGGCAGGGTGAGATTTACCTCATTAGTTAAACAGCTGGAGCAGTGTGTGTCTGTGTGACATTTCATATAAAAATGAGAACAGGGTTGAAAAAATGGCACAAATCAAAGGCCACACTTAATACAGTATTGTCACATTGGATTGCAAAGTTTTAAATTGTCTTGTTTAACACTTATACAGGGAGCAGGGGTTTCCTTGTCCCCGGTGAGGGAATCGGCTGCGGGTGTGTTTGGCATTTTGCTGATTTAAACCACAGTGGCATTCAGGGAAATCAGAGTGACTTCTTGATGAGGATTCACTGCCACAAAGTTAAAATGAAGTTGTGGCAGCTAAATCCGACGGGAGGAACAGCAAATCTTAGCTTTTTGTACAGCAAGCCTCATGTGTGTATTGCAGTGCATTTCTTATCCTTATTACAGGGAGCTCTTAGCTGTCGGGTCTGTCAGACAAACTCCAGTAACCCCCTCACTGACACCAGCCATCAAGCTCCAGAATCTGACTTTACATAACATTGAGATACTTCATTTCGCAAACAAAAAAAGACTTATTGCAGTGTATAGTCACAAAAGCAACACTTTGGTTAGTGTGGCAAAGTTGACATTTGAAATTTTACACCACATATTTATGTTATTTCACACATGCAGCACACACCATAAAAAAAACAAACATTGTGAGTTAACCATTGTAAAAATATACCATTTAGTTCTAAGTTCATCTTAATACTTTTGTTAATGTTAAGTTTATTGTTTTTTCCAACGTTGTGATGGTTTTCTAAACTATCTTGAGCTGTCTCTTTAATACATAATTTATATCATGTAGTCAAGAATGACAGCAAGACCCAGTTGCATGACCAAGTCTTGGGCCTTTCTATGTTTTTGAAGTGTGCATATTTTTTCTTGTAGGTACATGAGGTTTCCTTTGGATCTTCTTACAACAGAGCAAACACATACTTCTCAAGTTAATTGGTGACTAAATTATTTTATAGATGTGAATGTGAATGTCTAAATTAGACCTGTGGGATCTTCTCAAGCCCTGGGATGAGACAGTAGTTTATTTCTAGTTTTCTAAATGGGATCAATTTCTCACTGAAAGTCTAAAACTCTCATAATCTGGTTGTCTCGTTTGATATTAGTGACCTGCAAAAGAAAAAGTTAAGCATTTTGTAATTTTCTGAAGTTAAATGTATTACTTTTAAAAAACACAAAATGAACACATAAGACCTTATGTGTTCATTTTGTGTTTTTTAAAAGTAAGAAACAATTTAAAAAAAGGCTTAAGCTCTAAAACAATCCTAACATACTAAACACTTAATTTCCCATGGTAGAATGTATGCGAACTATGTGGCTTAAAACAAAGGAAGTATGAGTTCTTCAATTCTACTCGAATACAACACTTTTTTTACTGTCTCCACAGTGCATTTTGTTCACTCCATTACTAATGGTTTAATCACATGCATGTCAGTGAAAGCCAGTCCGTCTGCAAAAAAAATAAAAATTTTAACTTGCTGAGTTCATGTGTAAATTTCAAGTAGTTCAGCTGTTCCCAGAGGACAAATGTTTATTCATAAATGGCCGTGCTTGGTTTTAATGCTCATATGCTGCTGAAAAAGCATTTGAGCCTTGATGTGTTCAAACTATCCATAAAGTCTGAGATTATCTGTTGTTGAGCTCATGAGGTCGTACATTATGTCGTCACTTAAACTGGAACAATACGTTTGCCATGAATACTGTAAACTCCAACCGGTTTGCAATTCTATTCAGAGCCAGAGAGTGCAGTGTCGTACTGCCGATCAGTGACTGAGGCTAAACCGACACTCGGATTAAACCACAACCGGACTTTATGACTGCAGATTACCATCAGGTCGTGTCCACGGATGACCCAGTCAAGTTCAATGCGCAGTGGCACACCCTGTGTGTGTGTGTGTGTGTGTGTGTGTGTGTGTGTGTGTGTGTGTGTGTGTGTGTGTGTGTGTGTGTGTGTGTGTGTGTGTGTGTGTGTGTGTGTGTGTGTGTGTGTGTGTGTGTGTGTGTGTGTGTGTGTCCCCATGTGATTGGGTGATGGAATGAGGATACATGAGGTTAATTCTGCACAGGCGGATTGTGGGGTTACCAAGGTTAGAAAATAAATTAACTCTATTAACTTTAATTAACTCTAAGCCTCCGGTGCTCTGTATCTTTCTCCCACACATACACACAAACAAAAAAGGTTTTCGCTGGGGGTTTTGCACATCGCACACAAGCACAAATTCATTTTTCTTAGTGTTTTGTTTGTTGACTTCTAGAAGTGAATCTCAAAACTGCACAGAAAAGATGCACCAAGCAGGAAAGAAACATTTCTGTGTTCAGTGGCATAGCTGTGTAACGATGCATCTGTAACGATGGGTGATGGACCAGGTGACAGTCAGTGGAAAATACAGAAAAATAACACACACACGCATTCACATCAGCAATATGGAGTTACTAATTAGCTCATGTTGTTGAATAGTCAGAAGAAGCCAGAGTACCTAAAGATAACACACACTGACATGTACACTAAAAAAAAAAGCCCACGAGATCAGCTCAGAGAACAGCCAGTGACATCCTCAGGATAAGGCCAGATTATGCTCATCAGCACACCACTATGTGGCCCTGTAACATTTCGGCAAGAGGCATTCAAAAACTTGCATATTCTCTGATTGGGGAAAAATAAATAATGGGATTGATGTCAAGCGATATAACAGACAACAAAATAGAATACAAATAAACATTAAACTAAACTTGCAATTTTGAATATGCACTGAGGTAAATTCAGCTATGAAATTGCTAGAAATTACCCATGAAAACACTTTTTTTTTGTTTGTCTTTTGTTTTGTAACCCATACAATAACCAATAAATACACTGTTGTATTCGGAGATAAGAGATTGCAACCAACATCATGGCGAGCAAGCTCCCCCCAATCCTAAGTCTGCTTCTCTAACCTCTAGACCAGGGTTAGGAAACGCTGGTCCTCGAGAACCGCAGCCCTGCATGTTTTATATGTTTCCCTGCTCAAACACACCTGAGTTCTCATAATGTGGCGCTGCAGAAAGCTTGCTAACGAGCCAATAATTGCTGTCAGCGGTGTTGATGTGAAGACACATTGAAAACAAGCAGGGCTGTGAACCCTCGAGGACCAGGGTTCCCCGCACCTGCTCTAGACCAGTGTTTTTCAACCTTTTTGAGCCAAGGCACACTTTTTTGTTTGGAAAAGTCTGGAGGCACACCACCACCCGAAAATGTAAAAGTTATAAACTCTGTAGCCTATATTAACAATATAAAGTAATTCTCATCAAAGTTTTATCAACAGGAATCAAATAAATACAGAAAAAAGTATTTACCAATTTCTTTTTATTTTATTTTTACTCACTCAGTGTGAATCCTGGACCTGTTTGGATGAACACAGAGCTGATATCCTGGTTAGCATTCTTCCTTTTCAAAAACTTCTCCATCACTGTCACTGACGCAGTACTTTGATACAAGATGGGAGCAGCGCAGGTGGTGGTGATTAACGAGACTGACGTCTGTTAAGTTTCGATTTCACTGGCAAATTTCTGTGCTGCCATCTATTGGCGAAGAGTATTTATACATGATTACTCTTCAAAACACTGCTCTCACAGCTGATAGCGGCTCTGAGAGCAAATGATTTTTAGAAAAAAATTTGAAATTGGATGCTTTCCCACGGCACACCTGACTAGATCTCGCGGAACACCAGTGTGCCACGGCACAGTGGTTGAAAAACACTGCTCGAGACAAACACTGCCCCCCAAAATTATGTAAATGAAAATACAAAACACAGCACGGGTATGATGGTTTCCTTCTTGAGGCTCAAAGGTCAACACAATTAGACTTACACAAGATTGAGCAAGTCTAATTAAAGCAGGACTGTGAAATTGCGTATTGCTTTAATTTAAAAGACAGCTGCTTTTGTATCTTCCGTGAGTGGGTGGGACTGCAATTACCTGGCGCTATTGTAATATTTTGGCAAATTGGAGACCAGCCACGTCTGCACAGACAAACTGAGGAGGCACTCAGTAAAAAAAAACCCAAAAAAATAAAGGTTATGCTTTGCTGATACAAACAAGTAAATAAATACAACAAACTAAACACAATAAAACAATTATTTTATTCTGTATGAAAACAAGTACAGCAATGGTTGTTTAAACCCTCTTCATCAATTGCTTTTGTTACTTTTCCACTTTAAATAAATAAAGATATGTATCATTTAGGTGAGGTGAGTGATCGCTACCGCTCGTCCCCACCCTCGTCACTCGCAGTGTGGACTCCTTGAGCAAAGCTGTCACCCATCTTTGCTCCTTGGGTGCTGCAATAGTACTGCCAATTGTTATTATCATGTGTCAGTAAGGGTAATCCTGCATAATAATAGTATCAAATGCTGATAAATATTACATTGTTTCCTCAAAGGGTGATCAGTCCAGCAACTTAAAAAAAAAAAAAAAAGTGAGTTCCTTGACAAGCAGCCAAAGACAAAAATACATCTTGAACCATTATGGTTAATTCTAGAAATGTATTCTATAGGTTTACACGTGTGTAGTGGGTCATGGGAGGTCATGCGTACGGATCTCAGATAAAACGCGATCCGTTACATCTCTAATGCCGACAGACGGGTGTCAGCTGGTTGAAACGTGCTGTTCTTTAGCCTTGACCTGTTCATGAGGTTCAATCAACTGAGAAGAGCTTTGTCCCGGAGGAATTAACAGCATTAGTAGCCACAGCGACAACAAATGGTGCCCCGTGTCTGCCAGCGGCCCTAATTGTGTGTGTGTGTGTGTATTCCTTTTCCCTCCTCAGCTCCTTAAAGGGTCACCTCTGTCTAAACCACACCACCTCAGGATTTCAAGGCACTCTGCTGCGAGCGTGTGCCGGAGGATAAACTTGGTAGTCTGCGAGCAGGTGCGGGGCGGCGGGGTTACGCCGACTGATCTCAAGTTGAGTGGCGTGTGGAAGTGGTAAACAACTCCGTGGGAGCAAACTGTAGCACCCATGGGTGAGAATGAGGTTAAAATGGACTTTCTACAAAACCGCTACTGTTTACCTCACAGGATGACCACAAACTGACCATTTCCACATTCAAGACTGTGCCATGTAATATTCATTAGACATTCATGAAATGAAGGCAAAGCTCTCTAAGAAAAGTTACATTTTCAGTGAAATTTTTTTTTTTTTTAATATTCAGTATTTTCGCGCTACAAGCGATTGATGGCTCTATTTAGATCTTTTAGGCCGCTCTTTTTAACAAATGCAAATGTTCTTACATATTTTGTTATTTCATTGGGAGTGACTTTTTTTTTAATATTAGGCATTAATACAATATTGAATGACTTGACTTCAAAAGAGATATCCACAACATAGGCCACTGCCATTACATATAATACCATCTACAATCTTGTCCTCGGGTCTTAGGAATCAAATGTCTCATATTATTTCGTGCTTTCTCAAACTTAGGTTCTCGGTTTTGTGTTCCCTCATGATCATCTTGTTTATTTCTGAATATACAAATACATGTTCTGTCAAGTTTATGTCTTCAGTCTGTATTCCCATGCCAGACTGTTTCGTGGATGTTTCATTCCACGGGTTCGATTTTCTTGTTTCAGAGTTTCTTGCCTTGTTAGGTCTTCTCCCTGATGTTTATTGTTTATGATGTGGTCTGTCCACATCATGCCACAATCTGTCATTTTTGTGTTCATTTTGTGCTGGTGCTTATTGTGGTATTGCAGGTGTTGTTATGAAATCAAGCCTGGGACTGTCATTGGGTCAACAACAATTTATTTTATTTATGTATTTTTTGTCAACATCTCCTGCTGAGTTAGGCAAGAGAGGGAGCTAAACATGTCTCTGCTGTTCGGGCTTGCTGTCAAACCTGTGTGTGCATGTATTGCAACACTCAAGTCTCTATCTCGAAAAAAAATAAATAAATCAGTTAAATTAGCAATACTTTATAATACTAACCATCTAAAAGATCAGATAGCATCGCAGCTTTTTCTCAAACAAATACAATACTGGAGTCATCAAACTCCTCATCGGGAAGCACAAGATGCCAAATGTGGAAACGATCACAAATACTTGGTGGTTTGGAAACATTAAAAATCCCTAAAGTTTTGGTACGTTTTCAGACGAGTCTTTTCAGAGAAGCAAACCACTCCCGTGGATTATTTTACTTCTTCTCTACAGGCCAGATTAATCTGGCTTGTCTTTCCACTCGAGCAGCATGCGCAGCAGTAGACTCTCCGAAGTGAACTTTTTGGTCACAAGTTCTGTCCAATAGGTATCTTGCCCAATGTCTGAGTAGGATTGTTTGTGAAACACTGGAGAAAGTTTAGAAGTGCCAGCAGTCAGATTATTTCTCTAAGTAGAGAGTGGCTTTCTGAGCATATAATCTCGACAGGACTGACGGGTTTTAAGGTGTTGTGCAAGGAGCTTAGAGATTCTGCAGAAATTCAGTACTGTTCATCAACGTCAAGCTTTTTTTTTTTTTTTTTGGTTTGAGATGAAAAGCCTCTTCACAGATGTTAACATGAGAGAAAAAATAGATTCAATCAACCAACCCTGTAACTGTAGTTGTCTGCAAATCACATCTCAGGAAGGAAGAGCACAAAGACGTTTCACCAGTACCAATTTAGAATTCATTGAGATTAATTAGGCGTTCTATCACTGCTTGTCTTTGGTTTCACACAGAATGTGAGATTATTTGCAGATGTTAACAACTTGCTTTCACGCCTCTAACAGGAACATAAGCGAATCGTATCATACACAAATTGAAAGTATCTTAAAACAACGGGCACATTCTTCCACTACACTGAAGTACAAGCTCTTTAATTGCAAATTGATAGTTATTAGATGTTATATGACCCCCCCCCCAAAAAAAACAACAACTGTATTTGATTAATCAAATATTTTTTTCTGATATATAGTTCATGTTATTTTCATGCATGTTCTATATATGAACCAAGTTGAAACCTACTAGCTGCTTTGAATGTGTGAAGTATTGAACTATGTAGCTTCAGCGAGGGATTATTGTCAACAGCAGTTTTGCTGTTGGACGGCGTCTCCAGAGTTGCAGCTTGACACGGAAAGTAGAAATTGTATCTGATCTCTGACACAAGAGATGAGTCGGGACAACCTGCAAGAAGTTCAGAGTTGAGACTATCCATCAGCTGGAATTTACGACTCAAGATTACGATCAGGACATGTGCACCGACATTGCGGTCAAGTTCAACATGCAGGTCTGCATTCACTACCTCCTCGTGTGTGTGTGTGTGTGTGTGTGTGTGTGTGTGTGTGTGTGTGTGTGTGTGTGTGTGTGTGTGTGTGTGTGTGTGTGTGTGTGTGTGTGTGTGTGTGTGTGTGTGTGTGTGTGTGTGTGTACGCACGCCTCATGAGTACACAAACACAGCTGTTTTGATGTTGGGCAAACACTTTTTTCCATTGCATAAGGAAAAATATTAAACAATGCCTCATGTTTAAATACATTTCGCTGAGCTCAGACAAAATACCCACAAACATCTCGGCACGATACCAAGAGGCAGAGTAATTTTAGTGGGCAGGACAGGAGTCTACAGGGGCCTGAAAAATAAATGTGTGTCCTGCCTGAGGATCACCCGCCACCTTCTATGGCTCATCACTTTACAGACTGCTGAGGGCGGCACTCTGCACGGTAATAAAAGGATAATTTACAATCATCTATTAGCTTGTGCTCCCTTTCTTCCCCCCCTCATCGATGAGCGTGTCTGTATGTTGTTTCCCTTCTTCCTTGCAGTCTGCAACTCGCCTTTTACAGATATTCCATGGTGCTTTGTTTTTTTTATTCTGGTTGACCTTCATCACCACCACAACCACCATTATGCTTGGCTCCTCTCTTGGCTCTATTCAGGTCTAAATTAAATCATGTTTCAGGACATTTTTTGAGTGCTTGCCTGCAGCCTCGGGTTTATTAGAGTGATGCATCAACCCGGGACCAAAAATCTGTCACTTTGCATGTTCCTGAAGACACAAATAATATGATTTAAGCCAAATGAAGGCAGCAAGCAAGGGGAAATTCAAAAGGATAAAAAGAAAGGACTAAAGAATAGCCTCCATAATGTGATGTTATTGCCCTGGGTACTGAGCTGGAAACACTCACCATAAGTATGTGCACACATAAGTGAAATCGTGCAATTTTTCCACAATGTGTTAAAAAGGGTATCTTTAGGATTCAGCCTACCAGTTCCCCCTATAACTCGTGCAATTATAGCTTCTGTCTCCTGATGGCCACTCAAGTGATATGCATGCTCTAATTTGACACCAGCCTCATTATTACTTTTTGAAATTGCTGCTATGCTTAAAACAGATACAGTTAACCTTGAATTGGATATGCGCACCAAAGATCTTAACCTTTTCTTAATGGACAAAATAAATGAGGTCATGGTCCAATCCCTTAGAGTTGTAAGTAATTTGTGAATCTTTTTTGGTCAATTCAACTTTATTTATATAGCACTACATTAAACACAATTATTTCTAGGTGTCTATAACAGAGAAACCCACCAAATCAGTTTAAATGAAAAACAAGACATAATCCGTATGGAAATACACAAAGTAAAAAAAAAAAATGCCATAAATCAAGATGTCTGTGAGTCTTCAGAAGGCACTTGGAGATATCAAAAGATATCAAGGTTGTAATTTGGACAGGTAAGCATTTCCTCAGGGTGCAGCCACAGAAAAGGAACGGTCACCTCTATT
Source organism: Blennius ocellaris (assembly GCF_963422515.1). Lineage (NCBI taxonomy): Eukaryota > Metazoa > Chordata > Actinopteri > Blenniiformes > Blenniidae > Blennius > Blennius ocellaris. The sequence goes on from NC_137666.1 coordinate 5,822,544, forward strand.
TCTGAGTCTGGATCTGGGAACTTAAAGGACCATGTGATTTGCCAACCTCAGCGATAAAACTGGAGAATGGACAAGTAAAAGTCGGTGGTCAGCTATGTCTTTCGTCCATCTGTAAAGAAGTTAACATATTTTCCCATTCTTGTTATTTTAATCATTCGTGCATATACAATCATTTGTTTGTCTATTGATAAACGGCTCGTACTGATGTGGTTTATGCCACTTTGTTCTACCTATAGCTGTAAGAATAACGTCATCAACGAGGTCACTGTCTGCTGAGCAGATCATCAAATGAGGTGTAGTTACTTTCTGTATCCATTCCCACATCAGAAGACTGCACCTTGACATATTAGGCAATGCAATTGTTATTGGATCTTTCTTTGTGAGAAACTCAAGCATACCGCCTTTGAGTGTAGGTGAAAAGATGCTTTCAATGCCTGCTTTTATGGTTTATATTTAGAATTTATATCATCTAAACCAGGGGTCGGCAACCTTTAATGCTCATTTTATTTGGACACTCCACCAGCAGACCATGCCAGGAGCCGCAGTGGAGGGACGAAGGAGCCGCGGGTTGCCGACCCCTGATCTAAACTATATTCCTTATCTGTTTTGCTTAGGGTGTCACATTGGGAAGCCGTATGTGGAGAAAAAGACACATCCCTGTTTTGAATGCTTGTCACTTCACTTCTCGATGAAGTTGGGACACAAATCTGTCCACAAGCTGCACCAGCTTTTCTTTTCACACTATTCTGCAATCAGCAGTTGGAGTTAACCAGCTGTTGTCGTGTTCCAGCTCCCTAACAGTAGGGGGCTTGTTTCATATTTTGTCCGTCCCGCTGTGAGGTAGTGCGAACAACTAATGCCATGCAGTTTTAAATTTTTGGAAAAATAAATTAATTCCAGACGTTCTTTGATGGAGTTCACGACAATTTGAAACAATTAACCTGACATTGGGTGTCAGCTGGGAGCTTGGAAGGACTTAAAAGTTCTGTCTGCATCACTCAGTCCCAAATGATGGGCATTTGAATGTAAACTATCTATTTTCCGTTAGTGTTTTCACCAAAAAGGTTTGATACCTTTTTGTCAATCAGTGTGGATAACTCATTAAATCATAGACTTCAGGAAATATTTCAGGAAGGATTTGGCTGGAAACCTGATTTGTTGAAATCACAGCGCAGTGTTGCCTGTAATTACAGTGACAGGAGTGACATAATGAGTCCATATATATGACTCTTGCAGCTGCATATGTGGGTATTGAGGTCTTCATTACCAAAGATAATTAGATTAAGTGACTTGATTGAAGGCTATACCCATGTGAGCCTCACAGATTAAACTAAGGTATGACTCAAACAGAATACAATGCCATACATATATATAGCTGCTTGGTCAGTGAATGAAAATGACCCATCGATATAAAACATTCCGAACTTCTCATTATATTACATGGTGTCATTTTAATTTATTTTACTGCCTTTATCTAATTCGTTTCCTCATGTCTTTACATATTCTACATCCTCACACAGCAATAGGGTCTTTGCTCTTCATCTTAATAGATAATATGAAATTTGTCCTCTTCTAACAGCTTCATTCGAAAAGTCCCAAATGTCACTATATCTGAGTAATACCACTATATTTAATAAAGCCCAGGCGTTTTACTCCCTGTGTTATCTTCACTGTTCCATACATAAAAATTCACTTCCTTTACATTATCGTATGAAGTGAATTTTGTGCCCCTTCTGGAGCGAGAGTTTGGTTTAAATTATTCTTTTGTTGTGTGGGCGTAATGGGCACGGAGATAGATTGAGGGATACAGGAGCAGGGCGCTCTGTTCACCTTAATGGTTGGAGCCATGCATATTAAATACCGTGGCAGAATTGGGGGAGAGAGAGAGCAAGAGAGAGAGAGAGAGAGAGAGAGACGGTCGAGTGCACGCTTCATTCCACTTTAATCGGCCTTCGGATGAGGATGCTTTTAAATACAGAAATGACGGGGAGGCTGGGAGACAGGACTGGTATGCCACTCGGAAGGATGCAAACAATTAGACGAGGAGGTGACGTGAGAGAGGGGGGGGAAAAAAACCAAAAAGGATGTATCATCTGCCACATTGACCTCGGGTGGCGTATTGCTGATGACAAACTTAATAGAGCCTCATTTCCCCGGCACTGTTCACCTCACTGCACCTGTCTGGACCTTTCTCCCTCTCCTCCATAGCTCTTTATCTCCGCTCCCCCCTCCGTTTCTTCTACAGCGATTATGCACGCTTGAAGGAGACAGATCATTCTGCCCAGTCACCGTATTAACATTAATAAAATGGAACTCTTTGGAAACTATCCTGTCCTCTCTCTTTCCTCTTCTCAGCCAGAGCAACTGTTAATACAACTGTCATTACAACTAAACAATCGGAATGAATCCACTGCAGTTAATCCAGCTTGTGATGAATATGAACTCATAGCAAAAGGTGTTACATGCCAGCGGAGGATTTTACAAGATTCTTTGAAAATTCAGCCGGTCTGTAAACACAACCTCCAGGCCAGTAATTTCCAACCTGTTTCAATGGAAGCCCACACATTGCGTATAAGAATTACTTTTTATATTATTATAGTGAAAACAAATGCAGGTGGACATACCGACTCTCACAGATATAAAGAGTGAAACATTAATAAAAACTTTTTAAAGTCCATTCACATTCTGGAAATTGTCTAATCGTGTTTTACCCTCTCAACATGCAAACAGCTGAAATTGACAATCTCAGGGCAAGACAATCCTGAATCCCCAGATTGTTATCTCTGCCTGCCAGCTATTTTCACCCCTACGATCTGTAAAGCAAGTTTCTTACTGTAGTAACTCGCCATTGTAATTTCAGATCAGCTTCAAGTAAATTGAGTCAGACAGTCTCGTACATAAAGACATTGAAATCTGTTTCCCTAATAACAGCTTTTACAGTAAAATAACTATTGGTGTTTAGTGACACGTCAACCAACCAGGTCATAACACTTCCATATTGCCTTTGGCTTGACCCATTCTCGTAAATGTAATGTACATTTAGGGAATTTCCCTTATGTGCCACAAACATTAATGTGGAATTCATAAATGAAGTGAAGAATTGTGGTGTTTTAAGTTAATTCCTTTTAGTTCAATTTCATAGGGCGACTTTGAAGAAATGCCATCAGATTTGGAATATGTGGACCCTCAGTGGCGAACAGATTGTTCTGGTGAAGGTCACGGTGGCTTAAGGTTTATTCCTTTTAATGTTAATGTGCTACGTAAGGAACATCTTAACACTCACCAGGGCTCAGGCATAAACCTGTTATGATGTGGTCATTAAAAGCCCAGTGTAATGTATATTACGCACAAATGGTCATTCATGATAGGGGCAAGTGGTATTAAAGGTAATGATAATTGTGCTTGCGGGGTTAATTTTCTGGCTTAAATGTTTTTGGCTTGACTTCTTTTGGATCAATGCCTGATTGTTTTTTTTCAAAATCTTTATCGATTTGCCACAGTGAAGCTTGACCCCCCCCCCCTTTGACTCCTCATCAGCAGCACCATAAATGCACAATCACACTTGGAGTAGACGAACAGTTGCCTCGAAATATGAAGCTGTTTAAAAGTCTGCATCTTGCAGTCAGCGTCGCCTCGCTGTCAGAGCTCAGACTCTGAGCCGCTACTCTTGAAGTGTCTCGCATTCTGTAGTGTTGGCACTGTGTCATCGCTGGTTTGGATGACAGCCTACCATGTTGGAGGACTCGGAAGATGCAGCAATGCAAACTGACTCATACCCAGCTGTCCGACAGGACAAATGACAATGACAAATGTTTGCGTCTTGTTTATTCAACTATGCTAATACTGCTTATCTCGCTGTGCGCTTGCAGCTTATCTACCACTTCTCGGCAGCTACGTGCGTCAAAAACGATCTATCACCACCTGTTTCTGTGATGTGGAGGATCACTTCTGAATGGAATTCCAACCTGTGATCAGACGTTGACATGACAACAGGTCACAAGGGCAAGCATGTGGGATTAATACTGCTTCCAGTATATCCTTGAATAGGCTGACAGGGTGTTCATATCACTGTCGTACAAACAATCCACATTTCTAACTTTATGACATAGTGGAGAATGGCATTTTTAAGCATTATACATTCTCTTAATGCAAAACACTTGCTTTTTGGGGACTTTGTTTAATTAAAATTGGGCTTTATACAATTTACCCATGATTGCATTCCAGATTTTTCCATCCATAGTCCCAGACTACTGATGACTATATACAACTTATCAGTAGTAGGTCAGAACCTTTTTTACTTTAAGAAAGTTATTAATTCTCTCACAAGGTGCCTCAAACATTCATCAGAGTTTTTTGCACTAAGTCAACTTAAAATATATATCAAAGTTGCAGATAAGTTGTCACCTGCCCCTCCATGATGTGATTCATCCAGGGTTCAGTGAACTCCTCTTCAGGTTCGAGTCAGCAGTTTGACTTGATGAAGAATTGGCGACACAGACCATCAATTTCTGTCCAGTTCCTGAGAGAATTGGGACCTCAGCTTCCTATTCTGGCTATTTTCCAACTGCTGTATGGAGCCCATCTGTGTCAAAATTCTGCTTCTGATACCTGAAGGACCCAGATGCAAATTCCGACAGATGTGAAAGCAGGAAGAAGTACTTGAAAGTGAAAAGACGGGCTGATGCTGGTTCAATGAGGAATCCCAGGTGAACGTCGTGCAGTGACCACCTGACTGCTGTAGGAGCTGGCAGAAGCAAGTGAGGTTGGATGGAGAACAAGGGTTGCGCAGTAGTTCCTAGATACAAGGTCGAAATGAGTGGATATCTTTCTGGAATATAAATCTAGATGTTGAATCCAATGTCATAATGTGATTTTCAGCAGACTTTTCTAATAATGGGCAACTTTTTATGTTCCTGTTTCCTTCATCTTGAATTCCAAAGGCAATGGCATCAATGAGGAACTCGTTGGACTTTTATATGATTTCACACAACTCTGGAACTCTACAGATGGTTGTATTTTCCCTTAAAGTAACATCGGCAGTTTGTGAAACGCCGATACCAACAACAGTACATCAGTAAATTCAATGAGCTCAGTGTGAACCTTAACAGCTATTTTTTACTATGACTTAAATGCAATATGTTTCTGCCACTTGATTGTGGATTTAGGTATCCCTAGTGTGACAACGAAAAAACAAAAACAAAACATGCATTGCAAAAGCTTGCAGTTGGCTCAAGCCTGTGAGGATTGCATCTCAGGGAAAGCCTTACAGTCAACCAACTCCCTTCACTAAGATAATGAATGTTGGCATGTAGTGTCCGCAGAGAACGCCTACCCTGCAGCAGTACAGCTCCAGGACGTCTAAGGGAGACTCTTTAACCTCTCAGCAGGACCAGACATCCCAATCAAAGAGCTATCAGTCCACCGAGGAGCTGCAGGTTTATACACCCTGGGATCCAAATGTCAACAATTACATCAAAGCATATGGGCGAAGCGGCCGAAAAGGTCAAATCCTCCGATGTTGCAGTCGACAAGAGGTTCATTCTCACTTCGGGGGGGGGGGGAGGGGGGGGGCATTGTCAGCATTTCTGTTTACCTCCCCGCGGATGAGTCATGTACACAGGTCAAAGGAAAGGCCAAATTCTGAATGAAGCAGATGACTGTTGATGATAATCAGAGCAGATGGACACCCTGACAGTCAAGACAGCAGAGGAGCAACCTATTTTCTCTTGTCATGCCTTGGGTCTGTTTCACACTGGTGGCATTTTATACAAACCAAAAGTCGGGGGACATAAGTTATTATAACATACAAGTCGATCTGTAGTGCTGAGAATGGGTGTAACAACATACTGTCAGTTCATTTACAGAAACATTGTTTTTCTCTACTTTATTGATTCCAATCTTGGGAATTTATTGCTAACCAACAAAGGTCATGTTTTGCATGGATGTTTCTTTTCTTTCAGAAAGGTTTGTCATTGTTATATACATTGGTTGTGTTTGTATTCCCAACAGTGAGACAGTACCAAACCACTGGCATGAATACAATACTAACTATTGCTACCAGTTGTTATGAGTTCCACAGGATTCTTTGAAGGCAATATCTGGACTTTACTGATAAACCCTTACTATAAGAGATGTACCTGTTAATTTGAACCATCCACTTTAAAAAATGTCATAATGCATTCAGTTAGACTTCTAAACACTGAGCTGACAACTCAGTTGATGGGCATAAATTACTAAGATCTTGTAAGAAGCGTGTCTCAAATATATGCATTTATTTGTGACTAACTAAAAATAATACCATAAGTGACATCATAGGCGGACATGATTATTCAGGGTTTTTAATGTAGTGGGCCACGTCTATGGAAAACAATTATTTACTGGAGAAAAAGTGCTGTGTTCACCATGATGTGATGGTGTTACAGCATGGAAGTTGCTGTATGATTAGCGTTACAGCAAAGAAAGCAACAGGAGAGATTTAGAAAATATTGCATGATCTAGGAAGGCTTACAAAATAAACAAAAAAATAACCTTTGAGGGAATTCTTCTCAAATTGTACCAGATATACAAATGTACACATGCGATCTTAAACATTGTTTTCAGAGCATGTAAATCTCATCACACATTGATCTATTTCCATTTCATGTCTTGCAGTATTAGGACAGGCTGAATAAAAGAAAACAAACGTATACATTTCTTTCCCTAGAACTCCATGACTTTGTGTAAGTATGGTTGATTTAAATTTTAGGTTAATGATACATCATTGTTGACCAAGTCACAATTTGCCTTCACCCTCGCTCAGCAGCACATGTTCACAATAAATACAATAAATCTATCATTTCAATTACAATCCTTTGAAATATACATTCACGCAGCATAGTAAGGGACACTTGATTTATTTCAGATTCCACTTCAAAAACAGTCATCCATAAAGAAACTATTTATCATTTTTGAAAGATAAAGAACCTTGAGACAAGCCATTAAATCAGGTAACAAGCACAAAATATAACAGAGAAGAGGTGGAAAATTATTGTTTATGGTAGCAATTGTCATTATTAGGCCATGATGATAAAGTCTATCTTATTCTAAATAAGGTTAATTCAATTGTGATTTTTTTATTTTTATTTTTTTGATTCCTCTCAATTTTGGATGATGTAAAACATAACACATAACCAGCAGCAAAAGTAGCTGACTTGGTTGGTACGTGGCCTGACCTACGGCACTGCTTCCACAAAAATAGTGAGTACAAGACTTAAAACAGGAATATACAGAGCAGGAACATTGTCAGAGAGAAACAACAGCGTTAAAGGACTTACCAGAGAGAGAGAGAGAGAGAGATGCCACAGGGAAATGGGAGACGATAGATGTCGGAGACAAAGAGAATGACAGACTTGTAGGAAACGAGAGCGGTGATCAGTGGAGCAAAACTAACACAAAGCACACTGACAAATATTCACATTCCCACACTATTTTTCTGTCTCACCGAGAATCGCTGCACAAACAATGCGGAACCTTAAACACCAACAATATTACACACTCTGCTGGTTATTCCTTTTGACTGTTGAGCACTAACATGCAGATCCTGCAACGATTGTCCAACACTGTCAACCAGTCGATGGTGGCTTGGTGGAAGATGAATATATTCTGGAAAAGTATGTATCAGAAAGATTGCTCTAAAATATGCTGTACAAAACACTTGTATGTTTTTTTTTTTAAATAGTTAAAGGTTTGCTGTAAGGTTTTCGCACTCTGGTTACTCGGACCCCAGAACAGGATAAAAGCGATATGAAAAATGCATGAATGAATGGAAATATGTTTTTTGAGTGACTGTTGATCTACCCAACTTTTTTTTTATTGTCGTTTCTCCACTGTAGCTTCTTAATTTTAATTTCAAGTCCTTACCTTATTCTTAGTCACACTGATTGCTTGAAGTGCAAATGTAAAGTGGTTCAGACTTCGAGCAGGCACAAGGGTCTCACAGCTGTGTTGCATAATGTGTTGTAGCAATGAACACTGGAACACTTTCAATAACTGCTACCCATATTTTCTAACGCGCTGTGCTCATTACACTTGAGCTTAGGACATAAAGTGGGCCATGGACCTGAGTGAACTGCTTCCCCAAATAGTTAGAACAGTAATGTGTTTAATGAGCCTGGATCCCTTTGTGGGACAGTATCATTTCATCAACAGGGCAGACAGAGAGACGATTAGCTTTTGCCAAGATTCCAAAGGTACTTGAAGCAAACTGACTCACAAGAAATACACATGATTTCTCCTGAATATTATTAAGGGAATCTTGTTTCGTACAGCAAGGATAGTCTTGGAAGTAATTACTTGACAGGCAGTGTTGAGATGATCCCACATTTTAGTTCCCATTTTAGTTCATGGAACAAGGTTCATGTCCATATGCAAATGCTTTAACTCCCCACTCACTTAATGGATATGCGCTATTCTCACTCAATTTTGGGGAAGTTTTACATTTTTCATAGAGTTTGGTAGACAGCAGATATGTTGTCGGAGTTCAAGCTGGGCCACAATTGTTCTTCTCAGTAAAGACAGCCCATTAAACCACATGAATCTTCTGCACCAGCACAGACTGCCTTTGCCATTAAAGTCAGTATCAGGAATGTGGAGCTCTTTTGAGATTTTCTTTGCCTTCAGCCGAACAACATCTCTGATTATGGTCATTCTGTCTTTATTTTCCTTGGTCACATAATTGTTCCCTTTCCAATCTATATCTGTAAACTACTTTGAGGACCATCCGGTACAATCTCCTCTGACAGTTTATATTTTTCAGAATGTTTTTGCACTTTTCATCTTCTAATGTTGCACTCACTGACAACATATATTTTAGCAGCTTGACAGTTATTATGAGTCTGAATTGATCATCATCAACTTGAAATTACAGTCATAACTCCTCCTTTGTAGCTGATTAATTTGACCTGTTTTGAACTACTCTTCTCCAGGTGATCACTGTATTGCTCCTTTTTTAGGTGCAGGTTGAAGTTATCTGGACGTTGAGGATACTTTTACTTCTTCTTGCCATTGAGTAATAAAAATTAATGGGCGAAGGTCCCATCCCAAAAAATTGAAGTATAAAGGAAAATAGTCTGGTGAAAAAAGACAACATTGTTGAAAAAATAAAGCTTTCATTAATAATAATTTAAAAAAAACAAGCTTCAGGTGAATATTTCTTTTAAATGTTTCAATTCGTCTTGTTACCCTCAGTTCTTCAGGCAGACTCCCAGCATCCTGTCGAGTACAACTTGACATCTTACGACATCTTACTGAATGTCTTTCTTCTACATTTTGAAAAAAAAAACTAACAAAAAAAAAAAATCATCAGTCATATCTGAGGATTTGAGCACATCCACTGTGAACGTGAGTTGTGTACCTATTTGCATCCAAGATCATTTCATCAGTTATCTGTTAAACTCGGACTCTTGTTTCAATAACACACACCAGTTCATGTCGCAGGCTTCTTCAGTCCATGTGTCTCATATAATTGTGGTTTTGACTCCTTCTGACGTTACTTGCGAGATCATTCTTGTCTGCTTTGGTGCCACATCGACTTCCTCCATATGCATATGCATCAAACCCGACTTGTCTCCAATTACATCTGACTCTCACACGATTGGGTTCTCGTCCTGTTTTGTCAGTCCAAGCATGAGGATTGTACATGTCGGTCAACTCAGAGTTTTCAACAAATGTGTTCCTCCTATGGTGAAGACTTGTGAAGAGATGTGCATTCTGACCTCACAGTGATAAACTCACTTACAGACTCTTCTGATTGCAATCTGCATGTTCTTCACTGGGTTCTGCATTTCTTCCCACAACTCATGATAACACTCATTGGCTTGAGTTATCTATTGGTATAATCGACTGCAACCCCGGCCTTGAAATTTTGGTGCTTTGTCTTGAAGCAAAAAGCCTTTTCTTAACTCTCAGACCCTCTATATTTTAGGTTAATTACAAAAAAAAACTTACTGTGTGATTGCAAGCTTGTGAAAATCAAGTTCAATGATCTGACAGGTCGAGGTGAAGATACTTCATATTAAACCATCTCTCAACGGTGTCAAAAAACCAAAAAATACAAAAACTTGCCAATTCTTCCCCACACCTGGTATGTGCTCTCGACTCATTGATTCGCTACTGCTGATTTTCCAACCGTACAACCAATCTGTTCGCACGTCCAGCTGCAGCACATTAGGCAGACTGGTAATGTTGTTTTTCTCAGCTATATTCTCCAGACCATCCTCTGGGACCTTGAGGTTAAGGTCAGCCAGAATGCTCTGCCAGTCAGCTATGTTTTCGGTCCGATGGCTGTCGTGGTGAGACATACCCAAAGTCTTCTCCCTTACTTGTGGTTGAGCTGCTGTGCTGAACTGTCATTAATAAAGTAGCTGTAAGTGCATTTTTCCCTCGATCAGAAACTTTTCAATGCAATGGAAAATTCATAAACTCTCAGGAAATAATCCGAGAACTAATGTGAGTAATTCTCCATTGCTAATGAATAGCACCAGGTTACATTGCACTTTGGACATGAACTTGCACTAAACTTGCACTAAAATTAAACACATTTTCATACAATGGTTCACCTAAAAAAAAAAATAATGCCAACATATCTTGTATCTTATTTATCTGCAGATGTGAGACCTGCTGATCAGTATTGATGTTGTGACTAGTATATTGTCTGAAAGTGAGATTTATAGAGAATACACACTCAGGGGACTCCAGCTACATTCACAGATACCGATACTTAGAAGTGAGTGATTGCTACTATCTCTTCGTTATCCTTGTGGATGATTGATGAGCTGTCAATGGTTTGCCCTGTGTTTTTTTTGAGTCCACTTCAACTTGTCTGCCATGTTTGTACACTTCTTTTCATCACCCTGTCCACTGGCAGATGGAGGATTCCTGCTGAGATGTAAATGAATAGCATTTACAGCCTGACTTGGCTGAAGCTCAGTACACACACACACACACACACACACACACACACACACACACACACACACACACACACACACACGCACAGTTGGAATACGTCATTTGCACATCTGATTGAGCTGACTTCCCTTGATATAATTTTTTGACCTGTGTGTGCGCACACACACACACACACACACACACACACACACACACACACACACACACACACACACACACACACACACACACACACACACACACACACACACACACACACACACACACACACACACACACACACACACGTCTCTTTAGTAAAAGGGCAGATTGGCCAAGCAGCTCACTGACTCCCTGCTGGGATCACTGCGTGTGTGTATGTATGTGTGTGTTCAACGAAATTACCATGTGTGTGATGTCAGTCCTCCTTGTAATTCTGATAAACGCTGTGTTGAGCAGCTGCTGCACATTTCCTGAATAAGTGTCATTAGTGATGTTAGTGATAGTGAACCCAAGCGACAGTGTTGAACTTTTCATCCTCCTCTCTCTTTTGCTTTACTTCTCTCTCTCTTTCTCTCTCTTCAATGATTGCCATTAAAGCTTATAATCATTGTGCGCCAAACAAGATCACGTGAAATGTTTCACTTGCACTATTAAACACTGCACTAGTGCTATGAACAAAAAAAAACAAAAACGCTACCCTGTTAATTTTACTCTAAATTTCTTTCTTGGTTGCTTTCCAATCTATTTCTAATTCAAGCAAAGAATAGAATTACACTAACTGATCGCTGGATGATTGGAAAGCTGCATTCACAAAGTATTCTTAACAAGAAACTTTCTCATTCTTTATTGTTCACAGAAGGCTATGTGCAAATACATTCACACTTATTGAATCACTGGCAACGGCTCATATTCTTGAGTTTGGATTTAATGCTAGTCAGTGCATCTGCTGGGTCCTTTCATCAAGACGGTAACACCTGCACATCACAGCAGACTTGGTTTTCCTTGTTAGAGCCTCTGTTTTGCAAATTGGAGAATCTATGATGTGCATAATGAAGCCAGGTTTTGGCTCACAGTGAAGTGCATCTTTAAGGATTCAAACACGGAATTAAAGGCTGCTTAGAGTTTATCTGCAGACCCCGCTGGAGCGTGAAGATATTATGCAAATGTGCAATCTAGAAAAAAACCGTGTTTTCATCACTTTTCTAATTTGTTTGCAATCGTGCTGCTCTGGGGATCATGGGAGGTAGAGGTCTTTGGTGTTACTGATTCATCTATCTGCCTCACCTCCGATACAATCATTAGACAGCATCTTTCAACTCTCTCCCTTTCTCTCTGAACCAAAACTATAAATAGGGTGGAGGTGGTGATTTTTCAACACTTGGACTATCAATGAACGACTTTCATATAACCGAAATACCAAAATGGATGATATTGTGTATAGAATGTGAATGAAAACATAATACTGTAATGTTTAGTTTTCTGAAAAACACATTTTCATTCAATGAAAACATTAAAAAAGACTAAAGACAATACATTCCTAGGAAAGCTATAATGAAGCTCAACAGTTGGCCGTCATGAGACAAGTTAGTTTTACATGACTGATGATGGGTTGTTGCAATAGAAATCACCCAAAAATGTAGAAAGACTTTTTAAATTTCATTCTGAATTTATTTACCGCTAGTCATATGAAAGTCCACTAATTTTCTGAAAACACAATGAAGTAATATAATTTTTTCCTCTGTAGGGACTGAATGAAGTTCCATTACCGCATTTGCACAAGGCAACAAACAAGTAACTTTCTTTGTACGATTCAAACAATAATTAATTCATTGAACAACTTTGAATTGATTTCTTGAATTTCACTTTTTCTTAATGGCAAACATACTCACAACTCCAGACTACAAATGGCTACAGGTTGTAAAAATGACCTTGAAGGTTCAAAACACTGAGAAAAGACACCAAATAAACAAGTAGTGATTCTGTAAAATACACATAAAATACTGTCTCAACATGACTTTAAAAAGCCACAAAACCAACATATTGAGTACTAGTTAGGCAGAACATGGATGTTATTTCCTCACAGCACCTTTTCTCAAAGTGTTATACAAGGCAAGTAAAGCAATTCTAATATATGAGTCATTTTCTGCCTCGTTCCCTCTTTGATTTTCTCGAACACCGGCAAATGGATGTGTCTTTTCACACCGTCTCTAATGTGGGACATTGTCGGCAGCTGCAGGCCTCAACTGGCCAAGATGTCACGATTTTAATGTTGTAGTTATGCAGACATCACTTTTCCTGGAGTGAGTATGGCACCCATCCATTAGCAACCATTAGACAAATCAATTCAGCACGCTTGGATTTTATTTCAAGAAACTGGTTGCTTACAAAAACATATTTGGTCTAATGTGTCTTGAGTGAGTCGACAGCCTTTGAATGCAGTTCATTTTCAAATGCACCCAGTAGCATCATTTGTTTATGGGATGGATTCTGCTTACCGGTGAGTTAGTCACTCTTTCAGAGTGATGCAAACACCAGATCAGGTTTCAAATCATGAGCACTGTTGAAAGGCGTTCAGTGTTTTGCTCAACAGCTCTTGCTGGACTATCGTCATGTACCTGTCTTGTTTGAAGCTGAAGCCTTGAGTAGTGTTGAAAACTACCCAATGAACGAGTAAATATTTTACACTTTTTCTGCCCTTTAAACAAAATGTACTTGTTCCAAGTCAGTATGTGTAGTGCAAATATAGTGGATAGCACGTCCATCAGTAATATTTTCAAATGTATTTATATCTGTCTCTTCCCATCACTAAACTAAACTCTCTTACACCGAATACTGTAAAAGCCATTGAGGAATAAGGACACTCAGCAGTTTTACTGCTATCTTCTTATATTCCTTCGGATAATGTGCATTTTTATATTCCTATTTTTTTAATTTACTGGGCACTCTCAGTGTCACAAACACACACACTAACTTCTTTATTAGTGTGGCATTTTGGTACCTCTGGAAGCTCGTAAAGGGACGTACCAGTTTGTCATATCAAGTGCCCGTCGGGTTGTCTGGGCCAATGTGCTTTTTAATGCAGGCGCCCTTTTAACTGAGCTCCAAGGTCATATTAAAATGTTAATTAAAAGCGCGGCTGTTCAATTACCGTGTTATGGCACAAACAGTGTGCGCAAAAGCATTCAACAGTAATACAGTGGCACTGGAAAAGTAATCAGTGTGGCAAAGCAGGGGGTTAAGTATGAAAGATTATGTAAAGAGTCAGGTTGTTCAATCCGTTGCCCCTCCAGCAATCTGGGACCCTTTAATGCTTGTGTGTGTGTGTGTGTGTGTGTGTGTGTGTGTGTGTGTGTGTGTGTGTGTGTGTGTGTGTGTGTGTGTGTGTGTGTGTGTGTGTGTGTGTGTGTGTGTGTGTGTGTGTGTGTGTGTGTGTGTGTGTGTGTGTGTGTGTGTGTGTGTGTGTGTGTGTGTGTGTGTGTCTTTGAGCAAATTACACAAAAGAGTAATCAGCGGTTAAATAATGAATTGTGGAAATTATTCATGTTGCTTTAGTAATACGTAGATGGACAACATTTCTGATAAAAATAACTTTTCTTTTTCATAAGCTCATTGAAACATGATGGGGAGTTTCCAGGTGTTCTCATGAGCTGACTTTGCATATCAGGTTTTCTACCTTGGTGGAAATCTAGCTTAGTAAGTTTGGCTTTAAAAGTGACTCTCAAATGGGAATTGCAGGTAATTTAAAATTTAAACAGCTTGCATAGAAACTGCATCAAGAGTATGTAAGTGAGTGGTACAGTATGAAGAAATATACACAAACAAATATTCTTCCAGTGCCAGATTCAGTTGGAGTTTAGATTTAGGTTTAGGCACCACAAATACTAGAGAAAAACAAAAAGAAAAACGATTAAGAAGAGATCAGAACATGGTGACTTGTTTGATCACAGGTTTCCAAGAGTATAAGATGATAAACTTGAAAGTATTGTTGTATTCAGAAATAAATTGCAATTCCAAATTCCCTCATGCTATTTGTATGAGGATACTGGACAGTCTTGGCAGCCGACCAGCTCGTCCAATTATTTCCTGTTTCTCAACTCCTCTTGTCTCAGAGTGTATGACATGCTACGACTGGTGGGCTGAAATGTCACCTTCATTAAGAGGATCTACAATCAATAGTCTGCCTGTGATGAAGTCCCTCAGTGGCTAATCATACAGCTCCAGACCACCGAGGGGGGAGCAGAGAGTTGTAACTTTATCTTGCTTAAAACACTTTTTTTGGGGGGGTGTAACAGAAATGGGACTCGATTCCAACAAAATTAGTATGATAAAGAATACATCTGCAAAGGCACACACAATAGCTAATAAAACATTAGGATCACTTTTCTCTGAGCACAGTTTCACAAATTCTTGATAAAAGCACCCCCGTAACTTGCCTCGCACTGATATCATTCTGAACAACTTTAATCAAATTGTTGTTCAAGTGTCTATTGAAGCCAAGTCTTATCTCAGCAGAACGAAGCAGGTAAACTATTCAAGAAATGTATTCCCACTGCATTGTGAGATTGTAAAGTAGCTACCTGTGGATGTTTGTTTTAGGAGAAGACAATGACTGGCACACACAAACAAATTAATCTTTATTTTAGTGTTTTCCTAGATGGAGACAATGGGGCCATTGAAGAAAAAGAAAAAAAACTATGCACTTCGAGAAAAAGGTCAAAAATCAATGTCAAGGTTTTTTTTTAATAATACCTGAAAACCGGTCCATGAGGGTTTTGTTTTACTTCTGAAATGTATTTCTTCTTCAGTGGCACTAATACTCTTACGCAGTATAGTGTCTGGCACATGGGTGTGAAGCTCATTCATGATAATAAATAACATGACCATCATGGAAACTCCTAAAAAGACTTGTAGTCTGAAATTGGCACAAGGAGTCTCTCTTCAAATATCAGAAACAAGCTGTCGCGTATTGAACCTTTTGGAAACCTAACCTCAAAGTATGGTTTTGATATTTAACGACCTGTAAGGGAGATGGTTGTCACTATTGCCTCAGTTGTCTCCTGGCTCCAAGCAGCACTGCCATGTACTGTTCAATTCTTGGTCTGAAGTTGCAGGGGACCAATTAGGAACAGCGGTTACTTTTATTGAAAGTTGCTGTTATCGCCTCTTGCGTAATTGTCCATTCCTTATGTAAACGTCAATGCACTAAGTGTACATTGAGGAAATCATTTATACTGCCATATATATAAAGGACAGTGGACAGAGTAAATATCTTCAGTTGTACTAGCATGTTCAATTATATATTCATTATATTAGGAAAGGAGATTGCAATACCGATCTCAATCCATTATAGGGTACTCATCAAATTACAACATTCTAGTGTTGTTTAAGGACATAATAATACTTCAATTCAACATAATTCACTACAAAACACACCTATGCGCATTTTTCACACATATTTCACTATTCCTGTCTTTAAACATCTCTAAACTGGATAATCTTTTCACTGGACATCTGTAATAGCTTGGCAACTGGCTTTTGAGCACCTTTGCCTTTTTTTTATAATTACAAAAACAAGGTGCCTTAAGTATAATTTAATAAAAACATTGTGCATACGTTTGAAAACTTGCATTAGACATGCGAGTACAATGTGAAACATGAGTAGCCCACATTTTATTTAGCACATTATTCAATGAAATACATCAGTGAGATAAACTGAAGGAAAATAAGAAATTGCAAGGACACGTTAGAACAACACGGCCAGCAACAGAAACGACACCTTTCTCAGTGTTTGCCTGACAATTTATTTATGAATCACACTGATTGTAATCAATGATGAATTATTACCTTGAAACTGGAAGGAATGCAGAAGTGACCATATACGCTTATATGTCTGATAAATTTCTGAAAGTAAAACAATTTTAAACAAACTGAGTTAAAAAAAAAACACCACAATCCAGTTGTAGCCAAGAGATGTTAAATGTGAAAGGATTAAAAATGGGGGGGGGGGGGGGATCCTTGAACTCATATCCACTAAACAATAGTTATAAAAAAGAAAAAGAAAAGACTAATCATGTACTGTATGTGAGGAAATACAGTAGGTTTTTTAAAATCCCAAGAACAGGGTATCCTGGCTTGTCCAGATCACACATATTTTCCATGGATGCTACCACATGATAATATACCTGTTTATTTTTCGTATAAATTGATAAGTAATGCATGGTATACAGATGAGAATCAAGAATTCAAAGTTGTGTATATCTTGGTAAATATCCCAGCCTCTGACCTGACATGGACTGAGTCCTTTTGGTTTATCTTGTTATCAGACAAATGTTTACTGCCTAAACATCCAACTCAGGAAAAAAAAAAAAGTATTTGAATGGTACCCTCTTATAATAACTGTTTGTGTTTCACAGTGAAGTCTTGCAAGCGAGACTGGCAAGATTGGACGCAAAAAAAAAACCAAACTTCACACAGCTTCACCAGAACACGTTGTACTGAATTGCTCAGTGGCTGTACTTTTATAGCAATTTTTAGCAAATGTAATTCCGAAACCAAGCAAGTTGCTCACTTTCTCCTCAGGAACATCATGACATTTGATATCTCATAAAAAAACAACAACTAAATAGCTCTCTATAAATAACCATTGCATATTGTTTGCATATTTTCTTCCAATCTTCAGATATAAATTTGACTCAGAAATATGACCTTAAATAACTTAGCAAACATTTTGGGAACTATCTTATGGCAAACATGATGGTTTTTGTGTTGCACAAAGACAAGAGCAGGGGATGGCCTGGTGCAACATTAGTTGAGGTACAGATGGAGAAGGGGAGAAAGACGTTTCTCGCAACAACAAAAAAGAAAGAACAAAGGCAACTGACACATCACTGAGACCAAAGAGAATTTCTGAGAGATAAAAATGAAAATGCTGTAATTTACTAAGCGCAACATTTCATAGGGAGAGCACATAACTAATTCAATAGGCACCACAAAGACTCATGTGGAATTATTCAAAGAAAGCATTACTAATTCAATCAGCATTACAAAAAAAAAAAAAAAAAAAAAAAATCAAATAGTTCTCCTGTTTTTATTTCAATTCTAACATGTGCAGATGGACCTGTTTCATATGGACAGTTATGGGGAAGAGGAAAATGAATTGGGTGAAAAAACAACCCTGGGAGGTTGTGTATTAGAAAATTCATTAACTTTCACTTATCATTGACATTTTTACATAACTTCTATTTTCTCATCTAATCTAGGGCAAATCTGTGGGATTCATGCACTATATATCACATTGCATCAGATATCAGCAATTTTAATTCAGGTGAGATTTGTTGCTTTTCTTCTTCCTCACAGCACTCATTGTGCAGCCATTATGGTTTCCTGAGTTTCTAGTGGAGTGAAGTTCATTAAATATCTGCAGATGAGCTTAATTTCAGTCTAATGCAGGAGCGATTGGTGTTTGCTGGCTATGCTCGACACACTTCCCTTATGTCAGAACTTGCAAGATGGATTATCTTTCTATTTCTTTGATTTTTGTCTGATTAGGGTTATATTTCTTCATAGTGATCAACAATCAGTCATTTAGTCGTCATTGTTTTACTTTTCCTCTTTCTCTCCATCATTTAAAGTGCCAATCCTCATCTGCTACCTCTCTGCCACTAAAAGCAACTCTGCTCTGATTGTGTTCACCTGAGTCGTGTTGATGCCTCAACCTTCCTAAAGTGGGTTGTTGTGTGTGAACTTTGTTTGTTTGACCTGCGCATTCAACTGCATCTGTCTAACGTAGACTGGCAGATTCAGCATCTGACTGAATTGGTGTGGTAAGTCCTTCTTTTGAACTTTGACGCCTCCAAGTACAAGACTGAATCATTTTGTCATGGTGAACTGGGTGTTAAGTGGCACTGGTGAGTGGGCAGGTCGGGTTATTTTCCCTTCCTGGTCAACAGGGGGCTGCAGGTCTGCTGGCTGCTTGGACGAGTGGGGGGAGCTACTTGGGTTCTCTCGTCTGACTCTCTGACTTGGAGAGCTGGCTTTGGCTCTTGGTGATTATTTCCTGGCATGTTTTGGTGATGAACGCTCATGTGCATGATTCACTAAACTGCGCTTGCATAAATATCACATCTCAGTGGGTACACAGTGGGTATGAATACTTTTCCCTGCCACATTTTGCAGTTGTTTTTTTTATTATTACAAATCCACATCACAATCACGTAGCATATTGTGTTGGTCCATAAAATGCATTTACATTTGTGGTTGCAATGAGACAAAATGTGAAAAAGATCAAGGGATATGAAGATGTTTGCAAGCCACTATAAGTTTTTCATATTTGTCTGTGTAGTGGATTCACCAATGGAGAAGACCTAGCTTATCTTTTTATGATTGCATCTCAGTCAAATCTGTGTTTCCATGCAATACATTAAATGTTACTCGTTATGTTTTCATGTTTGTACATCCTACAGACATGTTTATGCACTTTAAACACAATTTTTGCTTCTAGTTCTAAGTTGTTTCACTTTTCCCCATCAGGAAAAGTAATTTTATCTGTAGATGTCAAGGTCCAATGAACATAAAAATCGGATTTTCCCGACTTTTTGTTAAACACCTGTCCTTGAACTGAATGTTGATTTCCTGCAAGGTCCCAAGAGTGCTGTTCTGCAGCTCATCCTGCATAATATAATCTGTGCAAAACAAATGGCATCACAGATTGAAAGTGAGAAAAAATTACCTCGTGAAGATCATAAGTCCCAGTTAAAAATAAGAGTCCTTCAACTTCCTGCTTTCTGTGACCGACTTGCAAAAAAGTTAACAGCAAGAGAGTGCAACGCGAGTTTTAGCTGGTGTTGTATCGACTGGAAGTCCAGTGGTGTGGGAACTTGTCTCCAGTCTGGAGGCTCTTGGATTTGAAGATGCTTGTTTTAAAGATGAGCATTCAGATCAATCCTTTTCTTTCATTCCAGTTCTTCTGAGCCGTCAGACCTGAAACCTTGAAAATACATAATTAGAAAATAAGTTTTCCTTTTAATTAATCCACAACTCACGGCTCATTGCTGTCTACTCTGGTGTTTCTGTGCCTTCCTTCCTTTGATTGATTTATTCTCAACGTCTCGCTTTCTACTTAGTTGAACTGCAACGTTCTTCACTCTGCCAGTGGCGCTCTCACTGATGACACTGCTTCACAAGAACTACTTATGTTGCGCATGTGTTGAACTTTTTGTAAAATGGGCTTCATCAGTTGGAGTTGATTATTATACTTACATTTGTATTGGGTGAGCCCATTAAATAGAAAAGACACCGCCAAACACTTTCTTTTGTGAATTCCAGGTGCGATAAGTACCTTTATGTCGTCTATGAAGGTCACAAAGATCCATCTGTACGCTAAACCGCTTGGAAGCCTTGAATTACAATGTAAAGCACTTACGTTTTACAAAAAAAACAAGAGACTGCTTGAATGAAAACTTAAAAACACTTGATTTAGGTTCAGTTACCTCTCCTTTTAATGTGGTCTTTCTTTTATTTTGCATTATAATGCTCTCTGTACTCCTACCATAACTCTCAGGATGTCACTATTTAAACTGAAAAATTTGCCTATTAAGTAGATTCCACAATCCACACTGATCGCAGTCCCAGAAAACATGTTAAATTAGCTGTGAACAATCAGATACGAGCTGCTTGAGCAGATGTAGAATGAAGATATCACCTCTGCTTTGCTCTACAGTAACAAACTGTTTTCTCTCCCCTTTTCGAAGCATCGGTTGTTCATTCAATCCATCTCAGCTCTATTTGAATCCAAAGCATCTTTTTTAGAACACGAGTGTGCCTGATTGATGGTTTGTTATTTCCCCTTTTATAACC